>NC_133654.1:156336187-156636187 GCF_009905375.1 Apium graveolens | reverse complement strand
TTATTATTATGCATGATTCGTAGGTAATTTTAACCATATTACTTGCCCTATGTAATCACGATTGATAACTTGTGCATTAAACCGTTATGTTGTCAAATTCTATAGACATATAGGGTCTCAATATAATTGGTGTCTATTCAGCTTCTATCTCTTTTGTGGATGTCTGGTAGTATGGTATTCGTGCAATGAAAGATGGCGTTTATCAGTTTCGTGTTATCTGATTAGTGTCATCACCATTACATGCTAAGGTTAAGAACGAAAAGGCTATTGAATGAAGTATTTAATGAAGTTAGAATCACATGTTTATCTTATATATTAACTCAACCATTCTATTTCTCTTAGTTATAATTGTTAGCTTAAGTTTAGTTAAAAACAATCTCAAATTGTTAATCATCTTAGCATTGAATAATAACCATACCATTGTTGTATAGGTATATTGACCGAAATTACAAACTTGATTCTCTGTGGGAACGAACTAGAAGATATTCTATATTACTTGCGAACGCGTATACTTGCGTGAATTTTAGCGCGTGTTTAGCGACTAACATGTTTAGCGACTAACATGGACTATTCTCAGCCTAAGATCAATGATATTCAGTCGAGCATCATCAGACTAGCAATCTCGGCTAACACTTTTGAGATCAAGTCAAGCATGATTCAGATGATACAGAACTCAGTTCAGTTTGGGGGTTCTCCTACAGAAGACCCCAACATGCACATTAGGGATTTCATTGAGATATGTAACACTTTCAAGTTCAATGGTATGATTGAAGATGCTATCAAGCTGCGACTCTTCCCTTTCTCTATAAGAGATAAAGCAAAGTGCTGGTTACATTCTCTACCACTGGGGTCTATCACTACTTGGGAAGATGTTGCTCAAAAGTTTCTCACTAAATGCTTCCCTATGGCGAACACTGCTGCAATCAGGAATGCTCTTACTCAGTTTGCTCAGCAAACTGGAGAATCTCTGTGTGAGGCTTGTGATCGATATAAGGAGATGCTAAGGAAGTTCCCACACCATGACATGCCTGACTGGATGATTATAAACTGTTTCTACAATGGATTAAGGGCTACTTCTAGACCCATGCTCGATGCAGCATCAGGAGGAGCCTTGTGGGCTAAGAGCTACAATGAAGCTTATGAATTGATTGAACTGATGGCTGCTAATGAATACCGGAATCCTTCTCAGAGGCTAACTTAGGGTAAAGTAGCAGGAATTCTGGAGTTGGATGCAGCAACTGTGATAGCTGCCCAACTTAAGGCTTTGACGATGAAGGTGGACAATTTGGCTAATTATGGAGTTAATCAAATCTCTAGTGTTTGTGAGCTTTATGCTGGAGCACATGAAACTGAGCAGTGTGCTATTTCTAGCGAATCAGCTCAATTTATGAGCAACTTTCAGAGATCACAGCAACAAGCTCCAGCCACTTATCATCCAAACAACCGCAATCATCCTAATTTGAGCTGGAGCAACACTCAGAATGTGGTTCAACAGCCTTATCAGTAGTACCCAGCAAAGCAGTACAACCCCCTTGGTTTTCATCAAACACAATATGCACCAAGACAGCAAACTCAACTGTAACAAGCTAATGAAAAATGTGAATTAGAGGAGTTGAAGCTTATGTGCAAAAGCCAAGTTGTTTCTATCAAGACCTTGGAAAATCAAATTGGACAAATTGCCAATGCCTTGCTAAATCATCAACCTGGTACACTACCTAGTGACACTGAAGTACCAGGAAAGAGGGAAGCTAAGGAGCAGGTGAAGGGAATCACTTTGAGGTCTGGGAAGTTTGCAAATTCTGAACAAACTCAAATTTTGGAGGAAGAAGCTGGGGCTGAAGAAGTAGTAAAGCAGCAGGAAGCAGATGTGGAACCAAAGAAGACTACTGTTGAGCACACTCCACCTGAGGGTAATACAGGGGAGAAACAGATCTATCCTCCACCGCCTTTTCCTAACCGGCTGCAGAAGAAAAAACTGGATAAGCAATTTGAGAAGTTTTTGGAGGTGTTCAAGAAATTTCATATTAACATACCTTTCACGGAGGCTCTTGAGCAAATGCCTAGTTACGTACAGTTTATGAAAGGAATTCTCTCTCGGAAAGTGAAGCTAGATGATTTAGAGACTGTTGCTCTCATGGAGGAATGCAGTGCTGTGCTACAACAGAAGTTGCCTCCAAAGCTAAAAGATCCAGGAAGCTTCACTATTCCGTATACTATTGGAAAAGTGCCTTTTGATAGATGCTTATGTGACTTGGGAGCTAGCATCAATCTGATGCCTTTGTCAATCTTCAAGCAGTTAGACTTGCCTGATCCAAAGCCTACTTATATGACTTTATAGTTGGTCGACCGTTCTATTACATATCCGTGAGGTATTGTGGAGGATGTCTTGGTCAAGATGGATAAACTCATCTTCCCTGTTGATTTTGTAATTCTTGATTTCGAGGAGGATAAGAAGATTCCCATAATCTTGGGAAGACCTTTCTTGGCTACTGGCCGAACCTTGATAGATGTTCAGAAGGGTGAGCTTACCAGGTGAGTGATGAATCAGGATATAACTTTTAATGTGTTCAATGCCATGAAGTTCCCTACAGAAAATAAGGAGTGCTTAAAAGTGGAGTTTGATGATTATGTGGTTACTTCAAGACTTGATCAATTGCTAAGGTTTGATGCCTTAGACAAGGCCTTGTTGGGGAATTCCGATAGTGAAGATGATGAAGGGGATGGATCCGTTGTAATTTATGAATGCTTCTCCCTGGAAGAGGAAGATTGATATGCCTTTTGAATCTCTGGGAATGGAGGAGTTGAACAAAGATCCTACGCACCTCAAGCCATCTATTAAGAAAGCTCTCACTCTTGAGCTTAAGCCTTTACCAGAATATTTGAGGTATGCATTTTTAGGTGATGCATCTACTTTGCCTGTTATTATTGCATCTGACCTTTCAGGTAGCAATGAAGAAAAACTCTTGAGGATTCTAAGAGAATTCAAATCGGCAATCAGTTGGACCATAGCAGATATTAAGGGAATCAGCCCTTCCTATTGCATGCATAAAATTCTGCTAGAGGAAGGTAACAAGCCTATTGTTGAGAAACAGAGAAGACTTAATCCAATCATGAAGGAAGTAGTGAAGAAAGAAATTCTTAAGTGGCTGGATGCAGGGATTATCTACCCCATTTTTAATAGTTCTTGGGTGAGTCCAGTCCAGTGTGTACCGAAGAAAGGAGGTATCACAATAGTTTCTAATGAGAAGAATTAGCTCATCCCTAATCGAACAGTCATGGGATGGAGAGTTTGTATGGATTACAGAAAGCTGAACAAGGCCACTAGGAAGGATCACTTCCCTCTGCCTTTCATTGACCAGATGCTCGACAGGTTGGTTGGGCATGAGTACTACTGTCTTCTGGATGGTTATTCTGGTTATAATCAAATTTGTATCTCTTCAGAAGATCAGGAGAAGACTACCTTCACTTGTCCATTTGGTACTTTCTCCTTCAGATGAGTTTCTTATGGTCCGTGTGATGCACCAGCCACATTTCAGAGATGTATGATGGCCATCTATTCTGATATGATTGGCCAGAATATGGAGGTGTACATGGACGACTTCTATGTATTTAGTGATTCGGTTGATGAATGCTTGCAAAATCTTGGAAACGTTCTCAAGTGGTGTGTTGAGACCAATCTGGTTCTCAATTGGGAAAAATGTCACTTTATGGTGGGACAGGGCATTTTTCTTGGGCACAAGGTTTCTAGTAAGGGTCTTGAGGTGGACAAAGCCAAAGTGGGGGTCATTGAAAATCTTCCTCCACCTATTTCTATTAAGGGAATTCGCAGTTTTCTTGGTCATGCGGGTTTCCATAGGCGTTTCATCAAGGACTTCTCTAAGATTTCAAAGCCATTATGCAGCTTTCTAGAGAAAGATGTCCCTTTCAAGTTTGATGACGAGTGCCTTGCCACTTTTGAGACATTGAAAAAGAGTTTAATCACGGCACCTGTCATAACAGAACCTGACTGGAATGAACCTTTTGAGATGATGTGCGATGCAAGTGATTATGCAGTTGGAGCAGTTCTTGGGCAGAGAAAGAACAACATATTATGCGGTCTACAATGCTAGAAAGACCCTAAATGGTGCTCAACTAAATTATACTACTACGGAGAAAGAACTTTTGGCTATTATCTATGATTTTGACAAATTTTGATCTTATCTTCTTGGGACGAAGGTGATAGTTTTCACTGAACACGCTGCAATTTGTTATCTCGTCTCGAAGAATGACTCGAAGCCTAGATTGATCAGATGGGTTCTGTTGCTTCAAGAATTTGAATTAAAAATAAAGGACAGAAAAGGGACTGAAAATCAAGTTGCTGATCAACTCTCGTATTTAGAAGATCCAAGTGCAACTTCACTAGATATGACATTAATCAATGAGTCTTTTCCCGATGAGCAGCTGTTTGGAGTACAAGAGGAAGAACCGTGGTTTGCAGACATTGTGAACTACCTTGTGAGTAATATCATGCCTCACAACTTGACATATGCTCAACGGAAGAAGTTTTTGCATGAAGTGAAGTGGTATATATGGGATGAGCCGTTTCTTTTTCGACAAGGAGCAGACCAAATCATCAGGAGATGTATTCCTTACAGTGAAACGGGGGGAATCTTGCAAGATTGCTACTCAACGGCTTTTGGAGGACATTATGGTGGAGAAAAGACAGCAGCTCGTATTCTTCAAGAAGGTTTCTTTTGACCAACCTTATTTAAAGATGTTCATCAGTTCATTTTGATATGTGATCGATATCAACGAGTTGTTAATATGTCCAAGAGGGATGAGATGCCTCTTAATGTGCTTCTCGAGGTTGAAGTCTTCGATATTTAGGGAATTGACTTCATGGGGCCATTTGTCTCATCTTGCAATAATCAGTATATTTTGTTGGCGATCGATTATGTCTCGAAATGGGTTGAAGTTAAGGAGTTTCCAACAAATGACATGAAAGTAGTGCTTAATTTTCTTTACAAGCAGATATTCACAAGGTTTGGAACTCCAAGAGTCATAATTAGTGATGATGGGTCGTATTTTTGCAATCGCAACTTCACTGCTATGATGCAAAGGTATAATGTGAATCATCGCATTGCTACGGCTTATCATCCTCAGACAAATGGTCAAGCGGAGGTATCTAACAAAGAGATCAACCGCATTTTAGAGAAGGTTGTGTGTCCATCAAGGAAATATTGGTCTTTGAAGCTTGACGAAGCTGTTTGCGCATATAAAACAGCATACAAGACCCTATTGGGAATATCAATATTTCAGTTGGTGTATGGTAAAGGGTGTCATTTACCGGTGGAGCTAGAGCATAAAGCGTATTGGGCTTTAAAGAAGTTGAATCTGGACTTGGATGCAGCTGGAAAGAAGAGGATGCTTCAATTGAATGAACTCGACGAGTTTCGACTTCAGGCTTATGAGAACAACAAAATGTATAAGGAGAAAGTCAAGAGGTGGCACGATAGGGGTCTAGTGCTTAAATAATTTGTATTGGGGCAACAAGTTCTTTTGTTTAACTCTCGTCTCCGTCTTTTTCCTGGAAAGTTGAAGTTAATATGGTCAGGGTCGTTTGTTGTCAAAACTGTGTTTTCACATGGAGCGGTGGAGATTTTTGAGAATGATTCGGGTCAAGCATCCAAGGTAAATGGTCAGAGGTTGAAGCATTACTATGGTGACACGGCAAACCGTGAGGTGGTTAGTGCCGTTTTATTGTCCGTTTGATCTCAAGTCTCTACATCAAGGTAACGACGTAAAACAAGCACTTCTTGGGAGGCAACCCAAGTTTGTTGTACATTAGTAGATAGAGGAAGCAAGAAGAAAGGAGAAAAATATAAAAAAATCAGAAAAAGAAAAAAATTCAGGGACAACTTCAGAAGCTGAGCGCACCCGCGCTCATCTAGTGCGCAGCCGCGCTATTTTTCCAGAAACCAAGCGCGCCTATGCTGACCTAGCGCACGGCCGCGCCAATTTGGCAGAAGGTGAGCGCGCCCGCGCTAGTCTAGCGCGCGCCCGCGCCGGGGTCTTGTTTTAAAAAAACAGCAGTTTGTGAAGAGAAAATCGGGATTTTTACTACAATATCAATTTCTACCCGAATTTTAATCTTCCACTTCCCAAATTTCCCTCTCCAAATCAAACCCATTATTCCTAAGATTCTCATAATCAATACCCACTTCTATTCCATATCTAATTCTCTTCTCACCTCCTATATATACACACACTTATACACAAATTTCTCTACCACTTCACAAATTCTCAAACAAAAATCTCTCTCAAACACGTATCTTTTATTCTTTCTTATTTAATCCCAATGGCACCCAAGAGACAAAGAACTCAAGTAAGCAATAGCACCACCGATTCTTCAAGTGTGGGTGGTGTGAGGCCGAGGTTTTCAACTCCCGAGGCTGAAACGGAGTACACGAGGCTTCTCTCGAATCCTATAGCAAAGGAGCGAGGTTTTCTGCCATCAGGAAAGGATGGTAAGTTGTTGGAGATGATATTGGAGATGGGCTGGGTTCCTTTATGTGAGGATCCCGCTGCTGTGCCCATAAGCGTTGTTCGAGAGTTCTATGCTAATGCGAAGGCAGAGAAGAATGGTTTCACTGTGGTTTGAGGGATGACTGTGGAGTATAGTGTTGATGTGATAAGGAGGGTGATGGAGCAGCCCGCGAGGAAGCCTGGTCAGGACACTTAGAACGATAAGACTCTAGAGGACTTTGATCTGGATCTGATTGTTGCTACTTTATTTATGCCTGAGACTCATTGGAAGTTCAAGAGGGGCATGACTAATTATTCCACGTTCTCTGCCTTGTGCATGAACAGGTTTGCACATGCATGGAACTCATTTATATGTGCTAACATCATGCCATCTTCTCATATGCATGAGATTACTGTGGAGCATGCTCGTCTGTTCTGGGGTATTCTTCAGGGGGACTATGTGGATTTGGGGATGGTTATTTACCAAGGTATTTTGAGGTTCTTGAGAGGAGGTACTACAGGTTCTATACCCTATGCGTCCGTTGTGACGAAGTTGTGTGTGGCAGTTGATGTTCATTGGCCCGCATATAAGCAGTTGCAGCTTCCCAGTGCTCCTATCGACAGTTCGACGCTGTTGAACATGACTGAGTGGTATGGTGGCTAGCCCGATCCTAAGGGGCTTGGTTATTCTTATGATCATCTTCCAGGTGGACGTCCAGCTCCTCAGGCATATACTGGTGGCACGGCACAGGCGAGCAAGGCAGCTTGGAGAGCTGAGTTGGGTGAGGCTGGTCCATCACAGCAATAGAAGCAGGAGAAGGCAGGATCAGATGTTGGAGCTGGTTTGAGTACGATGCAGTATAGGCGACTAGCGAGGAGGATGGATGCTATACACGACATCCATAGTAGGTTTGCACGTGATCTCACCCAGGCACTAGGGACTGTATTTAGAGCCACATGTGTTGACATCCAGTGGCCAGTATTTAGTGAGGATTTCGTGTATCCGCCACCAGACACGCATGACACTCCACCCGTTGAGGGTGATGATCCTGATTCGGAGTAGGTATGCTTGATTCCTTACTATTACCTTCACTAAGGATAGTGAATATTTTAAGTTTGGGGGTAGTAGTTGAAGGAATATGCTTTGTGTGAGTCACATATAGTTGCATATATAGTTTGCATGTTCATGATAGTTTAGTGCATATAGTTGTATATTTTCCATATAGTAGTTTTTTTGTTTTTTTGTAGTTTTTTATGATAGTTTGTTCATATAGTTTCATGCATTTGCATTATAACATGATCCCTTAGATGATTTTTCCGATTGACTTGTGATATTGATGCTAGTATAGTGATGTCGTATTTAGTGATGTTAAGTCTGATTGAATTGATTTGCATGACAGTGACAATTATATTTTACTAAGTCTTATAGGTTGCTTGAGTGCTATATCATGGTCATGGTTTATTTGTTTGTCAAGGTTTAATTGCTTGTTTATATTTAGAATTTAGGACATTCTCTTAATGATAAATTAACATGGATTTTTAAAATTGGAGAAAAGTGGATTTCATTGCTAGTTGTGTGGCTAGGTGTCAAATGGCTAGTAGCCGGCTCATATTTATATGAGTCGTCTAGGGTTGAGCGAGATGGAGCGAAACGCACTCGTTCAGAAATTTTTGAAAAAAAAAGAAAAAAAATAACCGTTATGTATAATTGATCATGAGTGGGCTCTTTAGTACTCGAGTTCTTAAGTTCTTAGGGGACTTTTTGCCTAGTGACCTAAGGCTTTTATAGTCTGGGATCCGCTAACCTAACGCTCGTTACATGGGTACTATTGTATAAGTCTTTTGTGGACCTCACTCATTGCACGTTCAAGTAAGCATACTTGTTGTTTTGTTGTGAATAAAAGCGTGAATCCATGTAAAACTCCAAAATAAGAATTGAAGTCTTATAAGTTATTTTGAGTCTAGCTTTTATTTTACTTATAAACTTGTGATTGCTTTGATGAGTAGTGAGTCATGATTATTGATCTAGTTGCGACAGTATATCTGTAAGCATTTGCACACACGTACGTCTCTGGTTTGTGAGTTGATTTGTATGGTTTGATTGATCTTTATGCGAATAACTGCATTTGTTGAGATGTTGCTTGTTGATTTGTTTAGATTATTCTATTGGGGATCGTTGAATTCATTTAGTTGCATTCATGCATTTTTATTTCTTGTTCTTTGAGTCTGTTTATGCTTGAGGACAAGCATCAATTCAAGTTTGGGGGTATGTTGAGTGGCATTTATGACACTTTATTACGCTCCGTAAAGCTTTGATTTGGTGTATTTGTACTCAAGTTGTTGGTGTTTTAATGTATTTTCTAGTTTTTTTGCATTTTCAGGCATTCTCCAGGTAATCAGGTAAATTAGCATGGTTTTAGTGCTAATTGGGTGTTAGGATGGTGTTGGAATAAAAGCTCGTGGAAAACCAACTTAAATCAGCAAGGAAAAGAAGAAGTCAGAATTTAACCAAGGAGTCAACGCGCCCGCTGTGATAGCGCGCGGCCGCGCCCAAAGATCAGAAACTCAGCGCGCCCGCGCCAGGTCGGGATAGCAGAATTCTGTTTCTAATAGGATTTTGAGAGTTTGAAATCCTGGTCAATTCTACAGCATATATATATAAAGATAAGTTGTAAAGTTGGATGCTAGTTTTCTTATTCTTGAACCTTTACTTGTGTTTCGTACTTGGTTTTATTAAGTATAAAGAATACATTTATTATACCATGCTTTCATCGGAACCCACATTGATGATGAGTCCGATCATGGGCTAATCGTTATCGTGGGGTTCTAGCGGATTTATTTATGGATTTCTTTAGTTGATTTGTTTTGATGCCTTAGTGTGTGGTGATTGTATGATAACCTAGTATTGGTTAGGCTTATTCGTCTTATGAGCGTTGCGAACTTATAAGATAGTGTGTTAATTCTTAATGAAGCGAAAATGAATTTAAGGATTTAGAACTTGCCATGCTAGCATAGGTTCATGTGTTATTATTATGCATGATTCATAGGTAATTTTAACAATCTTACTTGCCCTATGTAATCATGATAGATAACTTGTGCATTAAACCGTTATGTTGTCAAATTCTATAGACATATAGGGTCTCAATATAATTGGTGTCTATTCAGCTTTTATCTCTTTTGTGGATGTTTGATAGTATGGTATTCATGCAACGAAAATTGGCGTTTATCAGTTTCGTGTTATCTGATTAGTGTCATCACCATTATATGCTAAGGTTAAGAATGAAAAGGCTATTGAATGAAGTATTTAATGAAGTTAGAATCCATGTTTGTCATATATATTAACTCAAACATTCTATTTCTCTTAGTTATAATTGTTAGCTTAAGTTTAGTTAAAAACAATCTCAAATTGTTAATCATCTTAGCATTGAATAATAACCATACCATTATTGCATAGGTACATTGACTGAAATTACAAACTTGATTCTCTGTGGGAAAGAACTAGAAGATATTCTATATTACTTGCGAACGCCTATGCTTGCGTGAATTTTAGCGCGTGCTTAGGGACTAACAGTTGCTGAAGATGTAGTAGCACAACCGTCCATACATAAAGATTCATCCATTTCATAATGACCACAGTATTATACAGGACCTGCACTCTTGGAAGTTAATCTTGAACCTCCAATTCATTTATGTACAATACTTGAAGATGTGGAGATACTGCTGAAGGTGTTGAAGCTTCTGAAGCCACTAGATTAATTTCTCATTCTATTTTGCATACTGAGGCTGACGATAAAGTTCAGAAATTAGTGCAAGATCCAGTTGCTATTGAAGAATCTAATGATGGTAAAGAAACTCATGTATCTAATGTTATGTTAGATCTTGAGAATGATCTTTTCTTTCCTGAAGATATGCCTATGCATGTGAGACAACAGAAAATGAAAGAGTTAGATGCTAAGAAGAAGCACGATTATTCTAATAATCTCTGGAAAGCTTATTAGAAAGATAATACATATCATATTTCCATAACACATGCAGTTGAACATCTGGAAACAGCTGAACAAAAGATTACAAATCCTGATGTGCTGAATCATCTGAAAGCATCAACTTTAGTTGTCAGATCCTTACACACAACTCATAAAACAACTACTACTCAAATCAATCAAATTAAAGAATCAATGATTGCTTCAAAGCTTCTTACTCATCAGGAAATTTAGAAAAAAAAATCACCAATAGTTATCAGACAAGCTGCAATCGAAGCCAGTCAAGCTAGATTGGAAGCTCATCAAGCTCAAATATCTGATCAACTTACAGAAGTACAGAATTCAATGGAGCTCATTCTTTCTTTATTGCTTGGTGATGATGCCAAAAAGGGGGAGAAAATTGATAAATCTAAATGCAAACATTTGTCATTGATAGATACTGATGATGAAAATCCTGATGGAGGTAATAAGGGGGAACAGAAGGAGAGTAAAAGAGGAAGCAAGAGGAATGAAAGAAGAGTTGAAGAATTGACTATTACTACTAAAATGCTACAATCTTCACAAGTCACACATGTTGCTGATGAAAATCAAGGTATTCTGGAGAAAGAAGCTGGTGCTGAAGCAAACCAATATCCTCAAACTCTGAAAGTTAAAGGAAGAAAGACAACTCCGTTCTACAAGGAGCCAAAGATTCAATTATTTGATTCTAAGGTAAGTAGAAGAATATTTGCAAAGGAAAATCCTGGAGTTGATCTTGAACAGCTAAGGCAAACGGAGGAAGACTTTAAAATTCTACGAAGACAACAAATGCTGATATTATTGTTGTTTCTCAAGTACTTTATGAAGATGATCCTTTTAATAGACCAACCAGAGGTATAGTTATAAGGAACATCAGTCAGGAAGAAGATGAAAGATCTCTTAGATCACAAGTTATTGGAACTGTTGACATAAAGCTTAAAGGAAAGGAGAAAATAGAAGAAAAGTCAAGGATTTCAAAGTCTAAAGCCAAAGCTGGAGTCAGTATCTAAGGAATCTAAATCTTACACTCTGATAGATTTATTCTATACGGTAGTTTAAACTCTTGATACTGAAGAAAATTTACTTGAAGCGGGAATTATTCAAGCTAGTCAAAGAAAGAAGATTTCTGGAAGCATTCTGAGCTGAGGAAGTGAAGTTAACCTTTGACATTGCTTAAGTTAAAGAAGCAGTTCAGGATGAAGAGTTAAAGTCTGATATTCACTGAAACAAGATTGAATATGCATACTTGATTCCTGCATTTAGATAGTTTTGACATCATCAATTGGAACTTGTCCATAATTCCATAATGAACAAGTGGGGGGAGATTGTTAGAAGCAATTGATGATATCAAACAGAAGTTATCAGAATTTCATTTCAGAACTTATACATCAACGGATGCTGATGACAATATCAACGGATGATAGGATATCAACAGATGATAATTTCAACGGATAATGAAATCAGTATTTGTCACATCAGTTGATCTTCGAGGAGGAGAAGGAAACAGGAATTTCAAGGCGGTGAAGGACTTTATCTCAGAAGCAATAGTATAGGTTTCCTTGTTATTAATGGAATAGAATTCCTTATACATTGGTAGTTGTGCTCTATATAAAGCATAGTTTAGGTTCATGCTATAAGCATTGCGACATTGTTATATCTTTCGCATAACCTAGAAGCTCTCAAGGATATTTGTTCATCATTTCGAGAGAGTAGTTGTGTAATAAGTTTTTATAAGATTAATATCAAAACTGTTGATTCTGTTGAATCTTTTTCGAGTTGATTATATTAACTGTATTTACCCCTCCCCCTCTAGTAGAATAGTCAACTTGGGAATTAGAAAGTGAAATTCAAGAAAAGTATCCCCATCTATTTGCTTAGAGTAGATTCTGGGGACAGAATCCTTTTAAGGGGGGTAGATTGTGACGACTGGGAATTTCGTGACATGAATAAGTGAATAAAGTATAAGTTTGTGGTGTAATTATAAATTATGTGATTAAATAAAGTGTCAAATTATTTTGTTGGTTAATTGTCTTTATTGTATATTAGTAATTGGGAAAGTAAAATGAACCGTTCCAGTTTGATGAGTCAGCTTAGGGGATAAGCTGTGTTGTCGGGCCGTCAGGTAGAACATAACCCGTCTTAAAAGGGATTAAAGTGTTTAAATGTGAACTATGTGCTATTGTGTGAAATAGGAAAGTTAAAGTGAGTATTATATTCCAGTGATGTGTCAGTTGATATAAAGAGAATGATTGTGAAGCGTGTCTAAAAACGCTCAGCGTCGGGCCGTCAGACAGGACGCGACCCGTTACGCGAAAAAGGGAAGTAATGATAAAAAGGAAAATTTTGTGATCAAGTATGAGTTGTGATGTGTGAATATATGTGTTTGTTGTCTGTATGCATGATTACGTGATATGGATGATTTTAAATGATTTTAAGGGATTTATTTGATTTATATTAAGGTTTATTGGACCTTTAAATGTTTTTATAAAATAATCCGAGTATGTTCGAGGTGTGAAAGTTGTTGTGTTATCTTCAAAATAGTCCTAGAGACTTTATAAAAATGATAGATGGATTTATTTCATGATCGGTGTATTTCAAAATGATTTTATCGAGTTATAATTCTATTTTGAGCGCAATCTTGTAAAACCCGTAATAAATCAACCGTACGCTCAAAAATTATTTTAAAAATATGGCTGAAAAGATAATTTCGAGATATTTATTCTAAAATTATTATTCTTTTCATTCCCACCTTTTCTGAGAGAGTTATTCATTATTTGGAATTCGTTTTTGGATTGAAAATAAAAGAAAAGAGAAAAGGGAAAATCAAAGTATGGTGCAATGACCATATTACCCTTGCCAATTCTATATATATATACTCTCTCCCCTTCCTTTTCCTTTTCTTTCACGCGGATCTACTCTCTCCCATCTCTCTCTTTTCTCTCTCACTCTCGAAGTCTCTCTCTCTTTTCCTCTCGGTACAACTCTCTTTCTCCATTGATCTCTATAAATTCCTTCATTAAACTTCATTTCTGATTCATTTGTGAGCTCTAAATCATGTGCATGTGAGTGTAGGTGCTTGCATGCGAGTGTGTATGTGTGTGTTTGGATTCGGTGATGAACCGAAGGCCGAATTCTTGGCTTCTTTTGAATGATCAACTTGAATTTCTATGATTTCAGTGATGATTGTGTATTGTATGTGTTAGTTGCTGTGTTTTTTAGGTGAAAATTGGAGGTTCAAGGTTGGAAACCCCCGAATGAGGGCACCACCGTGAAACCACCGCCACTGGTGATGAACTTCGGTGAACCGGTGGTGAGTAATCATGTACAAACTGAACTCTAGATTTTTAAAACTTGATTTTCAAAAGTTGCATGTGATGTTTCTTTTCAAACCCGAATGGTTCCTGATTTTTTTTAAAAGGATTAAGTTGAATTTTTGTTGATAAAAATGGTTTATTATTGATTGATTTTAGAAATTAGATTCAGATGTGGTTTAAAGAATTAAAATGATGCATGCATGTAGTAGCTTGATAATTGTGGTAGTTGTCACTAGAGATCATGATGTAATTAGTTAGATTGATGGAATAAAGATGAAATTGATGTTTGCATGTGATGTTTTTGGGGAAATTCAGATAGTATAATTCGAGTTTATAAGAAATTGAGATGATTTATGTGCTCAAGGTGTTGTTCATATGTTTCCATGAGTTATAATGTTGAATTGAGGTTAAAATTGAATAAATAGTGGATGCATGTTAAGGAATGGTGTTGTATTTGGTAAAATTAAGATTTAAAAGAATCGTTTAATTTCTTGCTTGTGTTTTGTGATAAAGCCTAATAGATCATAGTTGTAAAATGGTTTATCACTAATAAAAGTGGTTGATTTGATCTTAGGGATTCACTAAGTGAATGCATGTAAGATTACTAAGAAATATTTGGTTCATTTGGTGGTTTTGGTTCGAATTGAATGGAATAAAAGGAAGGATTGAGTCGTCTTGATATGAGATTGTATAATTGTTATTATAACTCGAGTATAGAGTTTGAATACAAGGATTATATGATACGTGTCGTAATTACGTTGCAATATGTGATTCGATGACTATTTGGTTAAAGTATACGAGTTATGGTACAAACGTGCTTTGTGTTTATGATTGAGTATATGTACTTTTAGGGTATTGCGATAAAGGGAAATTGTTAATCGTTCTGGGAATGTCGAATGGGAATCTAATTAGGGTTTTGATTTTTGGATTATAGATTTGGAACTTGTGGGCATTCAGGCCAGGAAAGGGAAAAGTGTACTAGGTGGCAATAATTCAACCCTTGTGAAACAGGAAAGCGAATTCAGGCAAGTAACTCTGCCTACTCGTATAATTTGATTAGTGAGAGGATATTGATGATGCCATGATTAACTAGAGGCTTTTTATTGCAATTGTGATAAACCTGTTATAGATTCTTGAGAAACCCTATTATTGTTCTTGTAATAACTTGATATGATTATTGTTCAAACCCTTATAGTATCCTTTTTATTCATATCCTGATCACCTGTTGATACCCTGAACTCTTGTAAACCCTATAAGAACCTTTATGAACCCCCTTGCGTAATGATCCTTCATTTCTTTGTTTACCTTATTCCATGATGATCCTTGGAACTGTTTTGATTCCCTAACTTGTATACCTTGCGATCATTTGATCAAGATCCTTAGCATTGAACTTTGCTTACCTTTGATTCATTCACTTTCTTTGAATTCTTGAAATTGAACTTAAGAATGAGTTTCGTCTTGAAAGAGTCTGAATGATTTCATATTTTTGGTAATATTAAAATGAACTTAGTAAAACCTTTCTTTTCCAACAAAAGGTTTTCCAAATGAATTCCTGATGGATTGGATTGAGACGTAAGAGACTAGTGGGACTAGTCCAGTTATATAAGAGACTAGCGGGGCTTGTCCAATTTAAGGCTGAAGTTATGCCATAGGTACCTTAATGACCAGATGGAGGTCGGTACGGGCTGAGCACCCGTATTATTATTATTAATTGAAAGTTGAAGTAGTCCAATCAAGGGTTCCCTATAACTTTATAAAGGATATTAAATACATTGCTTTAGCAAATTGCTACTTTGAAAATGAAATGTCTTATAATGTTTTGAAAAGAGTTGATGGTGATATTGATTAGCATACAGCTTGTGAACCCTGATTCTTATTCTAATATTATTATCAATCATATAATTGATTCTTAGAGTTGAAAAGATTCTCGCTTTCTATTTGAAAGATCCTTGAGATCCTGTTGATGATTTGTGATGAATGTCGGCTTTCTCCTTATCTTGAACCTTAATTCTTGAAAGCCCAACTATCTCTTCTTAAACCTTTCCAAGCCCAAAGATAGAATTCTACCACCTAGAGAATTTCAGTAGAATGCCCCAAAAGTAATTGTGAAAAGATATTGTTTATTACATCATAGAACTGTCATTTAGTTACTTGCTGAGTTTTATACTCATATATTATACTTTGTTCAAACCATGGCAGTTAAGCAAGAGGATGGTCAGACTTAGGCACACTGCTCGTAAGAGCGTACCTGGTGGCCCCTACCGTGTTGTAGGCTTCCAGATGCCAGAGCAGGTAGTACAGGTTATGTGTGAGCAAGCGTTTAGTCGAAAAGTTTGTAAAGATACAATGGGTTATCTGTCGGTTCCAAGTCGGAATCGATTATGTAAATTTGGTATTATTTTGGGTTGTAATTTATATAATATGGATGGTTGTTGTAATCTTGTCTCAAACTTAATCTTATTTGACCCTATTATTAGTTAAACGGGGTTTATGTTTATTTATTCTTAGATTAATGGTGTGTGGGTCCTCATTTCCTAACCCCGAGATTTAGGGCGTCACAGATACAACATACATTGGTCATATTATTATAAACATACCAATCCATGTGTTTTTTACAAGATTATAATTGATCAATTCAATGATGATATTCTTTATAACATACATGAACCAAAATAAAATAATTCATACTATTCACCCTGACAAAAAAAAGTTTACTATTGAACCGATTAAAATAAAATTCAAATTAAAAGATAATTTGAGCGGAGATAAAAGAAAATAATATACACTATTCATCGAGGCTTAGAAAATTATATCATTGATCCGAGTTAAAATAAAAAATAAAAAAATGAATATTGTTAATTAGATTCGTTGCATCAAATTAAAACAAAATAATATTAAACATCGACTAAAGTAATATATGACTTATTTAGGTTAAAACAAACTAATATTCAAACTAGACTAAAATGTAACATTTATAATTAATAAATATTATAACAAAAGAAAATAATATACTCTATGCTTAAAAAATTATAAATATACAGCATGCTAAAAAAATTATACCATTGCGGGCTAAAATAACAAATGAAAAACTAAATATAGGTAATTGGATTCGTTGTATTGGGTTAAAATAAAATAATATTCAACCTGGACTAAAATAGTATACTACTCATACGGACTAAAACAAAATAATATTCAAACCGGACTAAAATATAACAAATATAATTTATAAAATCTAACAAAAATAAATAAATAACAATTATTTAAAATAAATGTATATCACACGGGTTTTGGGCTAGTATATATAAAATTTAAATAAAGATAAAAAACAAAAGCGAGATTTAGAGTTAATATCATTTATTGATAAATATAAACTCGAAGGTTTCACTCCAATAAAGCTCCGGGACCGGACGGTTTGAATGCCGCTTTCATAAAAAGGTTGGAATTTCATCAAAGAAGATTATTTATTAATTGTGTCTAATTTTCAAACTTCATGAGTGCTTCCAAGGGGATTGAATTCATCACTTTAATTCTTAAGGTGGAAGAGCCTTAAGATTCTATGTGACGGCCTCAACCTCGGGGTCAGGAGTTGACGTCACGAACAAAAACAAATCACAAATATAATACAACCAACTCATTCTTATTTCAACATAAACACAACACCTTAACAAGATCTTTTCCAGGTTCAAGTATGATTTAGGTTACATAATTATTACAAACCAACTTATTTAAACAAACCTGACACAACTAACTTTGTACAACAACTCAACAGACCACATCTGGTCTGACACAACTATCTTAGAGGAGCCTGGTACGGGAGGAACTGGAATCTGGCCATGCCTACGATAGAAGGGTCTCCTAGGCATCTGTGATATATGAATATACAAAACATTTTACAAGAGTGAGGAATCAATTGCTCAGCAGTATCAATATATGAATAACATGTAAAACAGTTCATGATAAACGGTTATATGAACAAAAATAATAAGTCATTTATAAAAATAAGTAAAACAGGTATAAACCGGATATCACAACTAGCATGCTCTATAAACATAACATCAGTCGTGTGCTATGGAAATACCAGAGTCCAATTTTAGCATGCTATTTTCATTTTCAAATCATCTGTTCCATTACAAGAACCACGAAACCATCTGTCCCATTATGGGGACCGCCAAACCATTGGTTCCGTAACGAGAACCACAAAACCAAAATCAGATATATATATTAGACGAATCCTAGGGACAACTGATCAGTCTATCCTACCACAAACATGTTCCAGAACTCAGAGACTAGCTAGGTCTCTACCACGCTATACTAGCGATTCAAATAGGGTGTGCAACCGACTTAGCCTCTTACGTAACCAAGCTGGACTGTTACGGCCTCTTACGTAACCATCCAATATCTGATCCGTTTTGATCCATTTTTCAAAACCACTTATACCCATATCTTCTCAAAACAACTATATGACAGCACACTTCAAAACCTTTTCCAATTTTGTTCACAGTTTAGAGATAGGCATTTTCAGAAGTTATTTTTCCCCAAAACATAATATAACAAAAAAAATTTAAACACAGGGGATACGTAACTTAAAATGTTCTGTTCCACTACTGTTATTCCCTAACAATATAACAAGAATTACAGAAGGAGGTTTGAATGTAATTCTGGCTTCTTTTTGAGATTTTTAAAACTGTTCTAACTCAATAATATATAAGTGTTTGATTTGCAAAGTGCGGAATGAAAGAATTATATAAATCAAAACACAAGTAATAAAAACACAAGTCTTTAAAACTTTTTGATGGATTTGAATGTATCCACCAGATATATATATATATATATATATATATATCGAGAGAACCCTGTGAAGCTTGAATAGCTCAAAGCTGCTTTTACAAGTGAACAAACAAACTATAGAGAAATTCTTAACAGTTATAAATTTTTCTATTTCTCTTCTAAAATGTGTTTGCTTAGTTATTTGTTCTACTAGCTACACTTGGTTTATATATCACCAAGTTTACATGATAATAAGACAGGATAATAAAACAAAACCTATCAAGTCTAACTCTATGCTGCTTCATTACTCTATTCCAGCATCTTTGAATATCTTCATAATAGCATGGAAATGGTAATGCTTCTTTGTTCTCAAAACCCTGCTAAACAGGCTGCCACATTTCTTTTACAAACACTCGATGCATGTGACTGTGTTGTCACTATCAATAAATATTTGAATTGATCATCCGTCGGGTACATGCTTGTTATCCGTCGGGTAGCTTTGTTAATCATCCATCAGGTAGCTTTGTTAATCATCCGTCGGGTAGCTGTTTGACACTTGACTCCATCTCATTTATGTAAAATTACAAGACATCTTATATTTACAATTAATCAACCTATTCAGCATATCTATTAGTAGTCAACATGACTCATATGCTACTATAGAATCTACACAAAGTTATTTGCAGGAATATACTACGTTACTTATTGTTACATAAGCTACTCACCCGGTGGATATCAATTAGTCATCCGTCGGGACTATAATGAATTATCCGTCGGGATTATAATTGATCAACCGTCGGGTGCTACAAAATTCACTAAGTTAAATCTACTAAGGTGTTTTGTTTAGCTTATCATCAAGTACACAACATATTCCTAACAATCTCCCCCAATTTATGTCTACTGGAATTGTAGCCATAAATTAAGAAAAACTTGATGATAACAAAACATCCTAAAAATACAGATTGAAAAATAGTAGATAAAACTGATAAGTCCTACAATTTACTGAAAATTGAATAATGCAAAGTACACAAAGAAATTGCTCACAATAATTATCAAGGTGCTCCTCAAGTCTGAGCAGATGGATCTATTTCCTTGATTGTCTGGATTTCTTTCCAAGTCTTCTATTGTTTTCTTCAATTTAATTCTGTAGTTGTCTGTGGAATTCAAGTTCATCAGCTTTTGAGAGATTTAGCATTTCCTGCATTTCCAAAAGAATCTCATTGCTAGAGATACTCAATTGGTCCTCCGATATGAAGAATCTTCTAACTACTTTTTCATCCCTGAATTCCATCAACCAATAGGGCCTCAGATGCACTCTTTTTCCTGTGAAAGGAATTGGCAGAGTGTTTGGTAGTGCATCTTTGGCTCTAGTACTCCTCAGCTCCTCAATCTTCTTTAGAACTAGTCTTCTTGTAGTCACATTGTAACCAAAATTCTTTTTGAATGAAGAGTAGACCTTTATTAGCACATATTGGCTTTCTAGAAGAATCCTGTGAAGTAGCCATATGATCTCTCTTCCTCCCTTGTATTCGAATACAGCCTTTCAGGGAGATGTTTGTGAGCATCAATTCCTCTAACTTCTTCCAATTCATCTAAGTAGAGGTTTATGTCAGAAAACTCATTGATGTCACAAATGTACAACATGTCTCCCTTGTTGACTGTAGATTGAGCTTTGATTGAGGTCTTGGATCTGATAGTTACAGGCTTCACTTTCTTGATTGCTCTAGTCTTTGTCTTCTTTGGCTTGTTGAAGATTGGAAAGTTTAGTTCAGGAATTGGTAAACTATCCCAGTCTACTGGCTCATCCTTAGGAATTATGGGCTCGCCATGAATATTCCTTGTTGTATCCACCACTTTGAATTCTTCAAATACCACAGATGGTTTTGATGTTTGAGTTGTAGTTGTAGGTTTCTTGGGAATATAGTCTTCCTTTTCCTCATCACTGAAGTCCAATTTTCTCTTGATTCTTTACTTGTACCTTGGGTTTTTTGTCTGTTGAGGTTTAACTTGCACTTTTTGATTTTGAGGTTCAGCAATCATAGATGGTTGTGCAGAGATCTCAGTTATAGTCTTCACAGCTTGAAGTTTGGCTAAGATAGCAGCTTGCTCCTTATTTTGTTTAAGCTTCTTAGCATCTAAGGCAGCTTGCTTCTTTTCTTGCCTTATTTTCTCTTTCTCTTCCTTTTTGGCTTCTACAAACTGAGGGTGTCCAGCCACCACACATATCTCTTTACCATTTCTATAGATCTTTGTAATTCTCTTTTTAAGTGCTGAATCTTCTGGATCCTTGTAAAATGCAATTGACCTAGCCAACAGCTTCTTCTCATCTGGCCTAGGTGTCTCATACATGGTATCCATAGGATTTTTGTCTGAGAACTTGGAGTAGTTTCTTTTAGGCTTCATGATGAACTTTGCTTTTGGAGATTTGATGCAGGAAGTTTGACCCTTTTCCAGATAGTTCATACTTATGTCATTCACAGAGATTTTCATGACTTGAGAGTGATGACTGAAGATTTTATCTGGTTTCTGAATTGGCCCAAACTTTTGTTGAATATTTGCATCTATCTTTCTCAATTTTTCTCTTAGTTCCTTCTTTATAGCTGTAACATCAAGCATCTTAGGATTTGACTTTGACTCAAGCTTTTCAGCTGCTATTTGGATTAGATCAATGTTATCCAACACTGGTGGCTTTGTGAAAGTAATTGTTGGCACAATCATTTTGCTGACTTGTATGTTTAGTTGAAGCTCCCCTTACTTGAGCCTTTCTCCCCCTCCCCCTTACTTGAGCTTTTCTCCCCCTTTTTGTTATCATCAAGTAGAGTGGAGGATGAAAATTGTGCAGCCACTAGTTGTTGTAGCAGTTGAGTTTGCTGAGCTTGATGTAGATGTATAGCTACTAAAGAAGCTTCCATTGCATTCATTATGGTATCCAAGGAATCTATCTTTGTGGCAAGATCAGAATTCTTCCTGAGTTGTCTCTTAATATCAAGCATTGTAGCCATAAATTAAGAGAGACCTGATGATAACAAAACACCCTAAAAATACAACTTTGAAAGTAAGTAGATAAAACTGTAAAGTGCTTCAGTTAACAAAATGTACAAAGATTTGCTCACAGTCATTTCAAGGTGCTCCTCTAGCCTAAGCAGATTAATCTATTTCCTTGAAGATCTGGATCTCTTTCCAAGCTTTCTGTTGTTTTCTTCTATCTGATTTTGGAGCTGTCTGTGGAATTCCAGTTCATCAGATTCTGAGAGATTTAGCTTTTCTTGCATTTCCAAAAAAGTCTCATTGCTAGAGATGCTCAATTGGTCTTCTAATCTGAAAAATCTTCTCACTCCTTTGTCATCCATGAACTCCATCAGCCAGTAGGGCCTTAGATGCACTCTTCTCCCTGTGTAAGGAATGATTAGAGACTTTGGGAGTACATCTTTAGCTCTAATACTCATCAGTTCTTCAATCTTCTTTAAAACTAGTCTTCTTGCAGTTATATTGAATCCAAAGTTCTTCTTGAAGGATGAGTAAACCTTTATCAACACAGCTTGGCTTTCTTGAAGGATCCTGTGAAGTGGCCATTGAATCTCCTTTCCTCCCTTGTACTTGAAAACCAACCTTTCAGGTAGATTCCTGTAGGCATCAATTCCTCTCACTTCTTCTAGTTCATCTAGATAGAGATTTAGATCAGAGAATTCCTTGATATCACATAAGTACATGTAATCTCCCTTGTTGACTTTGGATTGAGCTTTAGTTAGAGATTTGGATTTGAGAGGTGACTACTTCACTTTCTTGACTGCTCTTGACTTTGTTCTTTTTGGGTAGCTAAGGTTGGCAGATTGAAGTCAGGAATTGGTAGGCTCTCCCAGTCTTTTGGTTCATCCTTAGGCACAATAGGTTCACCATAAATATTCATGTAAGGATCCACCACCTTGATGTCTTCAAATACCACAGAGGGTTTTGATGTTTGAGTTGTAGTTGGAGTGGATTCCTTGGAAAACTAATACTCCAATTCCTTATCAACAAAGTCCAATTTCCTTTTGTTTTTTTTTGGCCAATTCCTTGTATCTTGGAGCTTTCTTTTGTTGTGTTTCAACTTACTTCTTTGGATCTTGAGATTCATTGATTTCAGATGGCTGAGCAGGAATTTGTTGTATTGGTTTTATAGCTTGTAGCTTGGCCAAGATAGAAGCTTGCTCTTTCTTTTGCTTAGCCTTTTTAGCATCTAGAGCAGCTTGCTTCTTTTCTTGCTTTAGTCTTACCTTTTCTTCTCTCTTTGCTTGAGCAAATTGAGGATGTCCAGCCACCACACAAATTTCTTTACCATTTCTGAAAACTTTAGCAATTCTCCTTTTTAAAGCTGAATCAGCTGGATCCTTGAAGAAGGCAATTGATCTTGACCGAAGCTTCTTCTCATCAGGTTTAGGTGTCTCATACACTGTATCCAAAGGGTTCTTTAATGATGATTTTGGATAGTTCACCCTTGGCTTCAGAATTATTTCAGCCTTTGGATATTTGATGCAGGATGGTTGTCCTCTTTCCAGATAGTTCACACTCATTTCATTAACAGAAATCTGCTGAACTTGAGAGTGATGAATGGCTGACTTTTCTGGCTTCTTTACTAGCCCAAACTTCTTTTGTATGTCCTCATCAATTTTCTCCCAGTTGATTGGACTCAACTTCTTCTTTTCAGCTGCTTTTATGTTGACTGCTGCTTCATTGATCAGATCAATAATGTCTGTTACTGATGGCTTGGTGAAAGTAACTGTAGGCACAATTACTTTACTGATTTGAATGTGAAGCTTTTCCCCCTCACTTGGTCCTTTCTCCCCCTTTTTGTTGTCATCAAGTTGAGTAGATGAGGAGGTTTGTGCAGCCACCAATTTCTGAAGCAAGTCTGTCTGTTGAGCTTGATGCAGATGAATGGCTGTTAGAGATGCTTCCATAGCTGACATTCTTGTATCCAAGGCATCTATCTTTATGACAAGATCAGAATTTTTCCTGAGTTGTCTCTTGATGTCAAGCATTGTAGCTTCTGGAAGCTTAGAGTCCATCTTGTTAGAAATAGCCTTTTTTATTTCATCAATATCACCCTTGATGGTGTTGACATCTCTAGCATGTTGGAAGCCTTAAATCTGTTGTAGTTGTAGAGAAGCAAGATGTACTTAAAGGAGCTTCTTGGTGTTGGCATTTGTAGTGGTTTGAAGAGCAGAATTTTTTTGATTTATGAGTTGGATCAGGGTAGTCTTGAAGTAGTGTTCATCACAATGTTTTGAAAATGCCTATGATGGCATGCCTGGTCTTGAAATGGAACCTACTTCTCCCCTATGTCCAATGGCTCTTCTTCACTATCTCCACCTCCATCTCCAAAGAAATCTGCTGAAGCACCAGTCTCATAATCAACATCACCAACTGTAGAGGGCAAAGCTGTGATGGCATCCTTAGCTCTTAGCATTGACTGAGTGGTATGTACCAAATTGAGCATCCTTTCTACATTGTTATTACCTTGTTCAGCTAGAAGTTGATAACCTGGAACAGGGTGAGTAAATGCCTCAGCATCAAGGGAGGTGGAATCTATAACAGCTTGAAGTTGCTGAGATAGTCCCTCCATGTTTGCATCCTGGACATTCATTAACTCACTAGCAATGACATCCATCCTTATAGCTCATGTACCTGCATTTCTCTCTTGTTCTCTCTTTTGTTGCATCAGGGTCTCACCCTGGCTCCCCACTCTCTTTTTCCAATTCTGAAGAAATGGATTGCATATTTTCACTCTTTTCCTCTCCTTTTTCCTGGGAGCAACCCAGACTCTCACTCATAACACTCTCTTCCCTCAATCCTAAGAGTGACTGTACAACCACTAAGTCTTCTACACTAGAGATAATAGATGAAATTTGAAGTTGTGTAGAGACACCCGATGGATGAGGAATATCCATCGGATTAGCAGTTTGACTCTCCGACGGATAAATGCTGTTAAGCTTATCCGTCGGGATACAATCACTACTCGACGGATGAGCAATATCCATCGAGAGAGTAGAAATGAATGAACTTGGAATTGAAACTATTGTGGACTCTGTGCTGATTGTTGAGATTTTGGGCACAGATGGTTCAACAGTTCCTGAAAGAATTGGCAAGTGAGCCAACAAATCATCCAAAAGATGATGCTCACTTGTACTAGATTTTGGCTTCCCCAACAAAGTTAAAGAAGGGGAATCAGGGATTGATGTGTTGATCATATCCACATCCAGAGAGCTTTTGGGAGAATTTGGAGTTTGAGGTGCTTCTATAACTAATGATTTTGGTTGTGACTCCACATTTATTGGAGCCATATCAAGCTGAATTTGTGAAGGTGCAGTGATTGTGTCTTTAGCACCAGTTTGCACAGTGTGTGAACCCTGTGCATCCCCAAAGGTTTTGGATTTCTTCTTTCTGGCATAAGTTTGGGGTGAGCTAGTGTCCCTTACCCTTTTGACATGTGCTCTTGGTTGAGAGCTTTATTCAATAGTCACATCCTTTTGAGAGGATGTAACTATAAATGAGCTTTTATCCTTATTAATCATTGCAGTTTGTTGGGAAACTGCAGTGTGGCTAGGATGGGAACCACTCAACTCTCTATCCTTATCCTTACAGTTTCTTTTATATTCACCTTGTCCCTCACCTACCTTTCCAACCTTCACACTCCCCTCTTTGGTTTTATGGATTTTACAACTGGCATTTTTTGAGAGATACCAGAGGGGGCTTTCTTTGATTTGGATTTTGAAACTTTTGATGGTTTGGTAGCTTGGGTAGGCAACTGTTGGGTCATTGACACAGTTTCCATAGCTACACTAGAATTCAAAGAAATTTGTGAGGTTGGAATAATAGGGACAGATGAACTTACCTCACTTACCTGAGGTGCTATCATTACAGGGAAATAGAAGAGTGGCCTCTCCTTGTGATGATTTGCCATGTTCAAATCTGCAATAATTCTTCTCTCTTGAACCCAACAATCTAATTTGTTGTTTGGGTTCTCAAGCACAATTTCCTCAAAGAGGTGGTTAGCTAACATCATGAAAAATCTAGCATAATAAACATTTTTACCCCTCTTATTTAACTCCCCTAATTTAAATCCCAACTCAAACAAAACAAGATCACTAAAAGTAAAGAACTTATTTGTAACTAGCATGTAGAGCATGTTAAGCATAGAAATATTGACAGAATCAAAATTACTGATTTTACCAGAAAAGACCTTGGTAACTACATCACACGTGAAACTCCATTCTTTCCTAAGACCCAACCTTCTAATATCACTTAACTTAGAAGTAGAGAGTGCATAGTTCATGGAATTAAGCATATTAACAATATCAGTATATCTGTGTGGTGAGGTCATAGTATCATCAGAAATTTTGAAACATGCTTTAATAACATCACTATTGATACAAAATTCCTTACCTTCAATAGTGAGTGTGATGGTCTTATCAGTAGAGTTGTATGTAGCAGTCGTCCACATCTCTTCAACAACCTCACAGAAGATGGTGGGTGATTCTAGCATTGCATAGCTGAGTTTGCAGTTCTTCATAAAATCCATCATTTTGTGGTAGTCACTTGAATGTTGAATCCCCTTGTTTACTAGAGCCGTGAAGTTGTTCTTCTCATAGATGTATCCAGTTTGTGACATGATCTTGACTACTGGTGCCATTGTTAGAGAGTGGAAATTGCAGAGATATAGATGATAGTTGCTTTTGAGAGAGAGAATTTAGAGCAGATAATTTGAGAATGATAAAAGAAAAGTAATGGAAATGAAATAAGCTTTTATACTATCTCAAAATAACTGTCAAAAATAATAAAGTAAAATAAAGTAACCAATGAAAATTGCCTAAAATAGCCGTTTAAAAATAAACTATAAAAATTCCACCAATTATCCGTCGTGTTATGCTTACAAACTGTAAGTATACTCGATGGATAAGGTTCAGGGAATTAACGGCTAAGATTCAGACAATTCGACGAATGAGAGTAAGTCAGTTATCCGTGGAGTTATAAAAAATTCCAGAAAAGTAATTGATTTTATTAATAAAAAGTATACCGATGGATGATCAAACTCGATGGATACTGATCATCCGTCGAGATGTAAATTTTGACTTAGCCAAAATTTCATTCAAGACTGTAAAACCAATTAAATTTCTGGCTGCATTACAATTTGCAAATTATCTGAAAAGATTTAAGAATAATTGAGCATACCTAACTCACTTACCAACCTTGAAAAGGTGGATTCATCCAGTGGCTTGGTAAAAAATATCTGCAAGCTGCTTCTCACTTGGAACAAAGTGTAGTTCCACCGTACCATTCATTATATGTTCCCTTATGAAGTGGTACTTGATGTCTATGTGCTTTGTCCTTGAATGTTGTACTGGATTTTCAGTGATGGCAATTGCACTTGTGTTATCACAGAAAATAGGAATCCTTTCAACTTGTAAACCATAGTCTAACAATTGATTTTTCATCCACAAAATCTGTGCACAGCAACTGCCAGCAGCAATATATTCAGCTTCAGCTGTAGAAGTAGAAACTGAATTTTGCTTTTTACTGAACCAGGACACAAACTTGTTTCCTAGAAATTGACAGGTTCTTGTTGTACTTTTTCTATCAATTCTACAACCTACATAATCAGCATCTGAATAACCAGTTAGATTAAAACCAGAATCTCTAGAGTACCAAATGCCAAGTTTTGGTGTTTCCTTGAGATATCTGCAAATTCTCTTAATAGTAACTAAGTGAGATTCTCTAGGATCAGCCAGAAATCTAGCACACAAACATGTAGTAAACATTATATCTGGCCTACTAGCTGTTAAGTACAGAATTTGAGCCAACCATGCCCCTCTAACTTGAAATATCCACAGACTTTTCAGTAGTGTTTAATTCAAGCTTAGTTGCAGTGGCCATGGGAGTTTTTGCAGATGTGCAATCCATTAGATCAAACTTCTTTAAAAGATAATAAATGTATTTAGTTTGACTAATGAATATTCCATCACTAACTTGCTTAACTTGCAAACCAGGAAAGTAAGTTAGTTCTCCCATCATAATCATTTCATACTTACTCTGCATCAATTTGGAAAACTTTTTGCAAAGTTTTTCATCTGTAGTGCCAAAAATAATGTCATCTACATAAATTTGAACAAGTATACTAGAGCCATTAACATTTTTAAAGAATAAAGTTTTATCTACAGTACCTCTTGTGAAGTGATTTTCGAAAAGGAATTTTGATAAAGTGTCATACCAGGCTCTAGGTGCTTGATTCAGTCCATAAAGTGCTTTCAAAAGATAGTAGACATATTCTGGAAAATTTGGATCTTCAAAACCAGGAGGCTGACTGACATAGACTTCCTCCTCCAAGTCTCCATTCAGAAAGGCACTTTTGACATCCATTTGATAGACCTTGAAATTGGCATGGGCTGTATAGGCTAAGAAGATTCTGATGGCTTCAAGTCTTGCAACAGGAGCAAATGTTTCATCAAAATCTATTCCTTCTTGTTGACAATAGCCCTTAGCAACCAATCTGGCTTTGTTCCTGACTACTCATCCATCTGGTTTCTGAATACCCATTTGGTGTCTATTCGATTCTTTCCTTTAGGCTTGGGCACCAGCTTCCATACCTTATTCCTCTCAAATTGGTTTAGTTCCTCCTGCATAGCTAAAATCCAATCAGGATCCAACAAAGCTTCTTCTACCTTCTTTGGTTCTTCCTTGGAAAGAGAGCTGCTGTATAGACATTCTTCTTGAGTTGTTCTCCTTGTTTGAACTCTAGAAGATACATCACCAATGATGAGCTCAAAGGGGTGATCCTTTGTCCATTTCCTTTGTTGAGGTAGATTAGCTCTAGATGAAGAGGCCTCATTGTTATCTTGATGTGTGATTGAGTTTTGATTATTAGAAACTCCCCCTAAGTTAATGGATCTTTGATTTGAGAAAGGGGAACTTTTTGTAAGTGATCTATTCTGACTTCCAGCTTCTTTTGATGACCCGACGGATGGAGAATCTTGAGTACCGACGGATGAAGCTGGTTGTCTCCCGACAGATAAAGTAGATTATCTCCCGACGGATGAAGCATTTTTTAACTCGACAGATGTTGAATTTTGTGCTTCATTGGTAGGAGATTTTTCTGCATTATCCTTTGATACTGTTCCTTGATCACTTTCATCATCACTGTCATCACTAACCATCTCCACATTGTCAAATTTGAGACTCTCATGGTAATCTCCATCTTGCAGTCCTTCAATCTTTTTATCATCAAACACAACATGTATTAATTCCACAACAATGTTGGTTATTAGATTGTAGACTCTATATGCTTTACCAACAGCATATCCAACAAAAATTCCTTCATCTGCTTTAGCATTAAACTTTCCATTCTGATCAGTTTGATTTCTCAAGATATAGCATTTGCAGCCAAGGACATGAAGAAAATTTAGAGTTGGCTTCTTGTTCTTGAACAATTGATAAGGAGTCATACATTTTGCTTGACTAATCAGAGAAATATTTTGAGTGTAGCATGCAGTATTTACAGCTTCAGCCCAGAAATATGTTGGTAACTTAGACTCTTCAAGCATTGTCCTTGCAGCTTCAATAAGTGATCTGTTTTTCCTTTCTACTACTCCATTTTTTTGTGGACTTCTTGCTGCTGAAAACTCATGCAAAATCCTATTTTCTTCACAAAATGCTATCATGACAGAATTCTTAAACTCAGTTCCATTGTCACTCCTGATTCTTCTAACTTTGAAATCAGGATGATTATTGACTTGCCTTATGTGATTGATGATGATTTCACTAGCCTCATCTTTAGATATTAGGAAATATGTCCAAGAGAACTTTGAGAAATCATCTACAATTACTAGGCAAAATCTTTTCCTTGAGATGGATAACACATTGACTGGTCCAAACAAATCCATGTGTAGCAGTTGCAAAGGTTCTTCAATTGTTGAATCAAGCTTCTTCCTGAATGATGCTTTGATCTGCTTTCCTTTTTGGCAGGCATCACATAATCCATCCTTAGAAAACTCCATTTGAGGAATGCCTCGAACCAGTTCTTTCTTTACTAGCTCATTCATGGTCTTGAAGTTTAGATGGGATAGCTTCTTGTGCCATAACCAACTTTCAACCTGACTTGCTTTGCTGAGAAGACAAGTAACAGATTCTGCATTTGATGAGTTGAAGTCAGCTAGGTACACATTTCCTTTTCTCATACCAGTGAGAACCACTTTGGTGCTCCTCTTGTTAGTCACAACACAAGCTTCTGAATTGAAGATTACTGAATTGCCTTTATCACAAAGCTGGCTGATACTCAACAAATTATGCTCGAGACCATTAACTAAGGCAACCTCCTCAATGATGACATTGTCTTTTGAAATCAAGCCATATCCCATAGTATAACCCTTGCTGTCATCTCCAAAAGTAATACTAGGGCCAGCTCTCTCCTTGAACTCTATGAGCAGGGTAGAATCACCAGTCATGTGTCTTGAACAACCACTATCCAAGTACCATAGATTCTTTCTGTTTCCCTGCAAACATCAAAATCAAATCATGTTGATTTTGGTACCCAAGTTTCCTTGGATCCTGCCTTGTTAGCTTTCTTTTTCTGTTTCATAGGTTTGATCTCATTTGACTTGGGGATAACAGATTCATCCTTAGTCATTTGAGTTGAACATTTGAAACCATTCATTACAGCAGAATTATCATGCATATTTTGATTAACAGGGAATGGCATGCTATTAGTAAACATGTTATTCTAGTAAGGCATGCTAAATGGCATTTGTGGCATACTAAATGCAGCATAATAAGGATTAGGTGCAAATGGCATATTAGCAAACTGTGCATTCATATTCTGTGTAGACATAGCATTTATAGGCATAGAAGGCATGGTATTCATGTTGGGAAAGTGAGGTGGCACAAATATGGAAGTAGGCATGGCAGATTTGCAATTAACGGACAAATGATTTACACTACCACACTTGACACAGATTTTTCTAGGAGCATATTTATCAGGTGTGTAGTTATTGTGTTTGTTAATCCCTACTTTACCATTTCTATTATTTTTCTTTTTAGCCTCTATTTTAACCTCAATCTTTTCAAGTCTGTCACTCAATTGCTTGACAGTCATATAACCAACATTAGCCTTCTTCTCCTTCTTTACTTGACTAGATTCTCCAGGAACAAAATTCTTGGAAATTGATCCATATTTCTCATTTGACTTGACAAGCTTGGCTTTACTTACAGGCTTGCTCACAGTCGACGGATGAGGATTTATGTCACTCGACGGATAACCCTTTTTGTTATCCGATGCATGACCCTCATCATCCGTCGAGTCTACATCTATTAGCAATCCTTCAACCAAATTGGATTCCAGCTTCTCCTTATCCTTCTTCCAGGCTGCATCACAAAAGGACTCAATACCTTGAACTTTGGTGATTTTAGCATGAACATCTCTAGATGTTTTCCATGCCTTAATCACCTCATATTCTCGTTTAAGCTGCTTCTTCAAAATCTCTTCTTTCTTCAAGGACTCAATTAATTCCTCCTTGGCAATCTTAGACTAAATTCTTAATTTTCAAAATCAATGAACTGAGACTCTAGCACATTATTCCTCTCACTTAAAAACAAATTGTTTTCTTTGATTTTAGCATTTTCCTTAGTAAGAGACTTATGTGTAACACGCAAATGATATAATTCTGTAGACATGTCATTTATAGCATCATTACACTCAGCTTTAGATAAATGTGCAAGGTTTGTAGTGATTACCTGATTACTTGAAGAACTTATCTTTGTTTCATCAGACTTGGCCATTAGGGCTAGATTGACATAGCTAACATCTTCATCTTCATCCAGACCATCTACTGCCCAGTCATTTTCTTATGTAATGAAAGCCCTTCCCTTTTGTTTGAGCAGCTCAAAGTATTTCTGTTTATAATCCACAGGCTCAAACTTTTTTTGCTAGAATCTGACTTGCTACACTCACTGGAAAAGTGCCCTTCCAAGCCACATTTAAAATATTTGAATTTAGATTTATCCACCATGTTTCTATTTGGCTTGGATGCTCCAAAGTTCTTCTTGAACTTGAGCTTGGCAAATCTTCTGGAAAGAAATGCTAGATGTTCATCAATATCCTTCATGTCATCTTGGCTCAAGGTATCTTCATTTTCTTCTACCAGCCCCTTGCCCTTATTTTCACAGACCTTTGAAGTTGATTCAACAGCTTCCATCTTTATCTCCTTCTCTTTCTCTAACTCTGCAACTAGTGCAATGGACCCTCCTTTCTTCTTTCCTCTCTCCATCCTCTCATCTTGCTCTATTTCAAGCTCATAAGTCTTCAGGATGCCATACAGTCTCTCCAAAGTAAACTTCTTATAATCTTGAGAGTTTCTCAATGAGACTGCCATTGGTTTCCATTCCTTTGGAAGAGATCTAAGGAAATTCATATTGGAGTCTTTTGTCTGATAGACCCTTCTATGCAACTTCAGAGAATTTAGTAGTTTTTGAAACCTACTAAAAATGTCAGTGAGAGACTCACTTTCTTCACTTTGAAAATGCTCATATTGTTGAATCAGTAGCTGCATCTTGTTTTCTCTAACTTGCTCAGTGTCATCACAGATAATCTGTACTGTATCCCAAACTTCCTTGGCAGTTTTGTAATTGATGATGTTGTCAAACATGTCACCATTAACTCCATTGAACAAGATATTCATGGTCTTCTTATCTTTCCTGACTTGTTCAATATCATGATCAGACCATTCATGCCTTGGCTTTGGGACAGATGGCACATTTCCAGTTGCAGCTCTCATTGGTATATGAGGGTCTCTGTCTATGCAATCTACGTAGGCCTCATATTGAGAAAATAAATGAAGATGCATCTTTACCTTCCAGTGATGGTAATTATCTTTATCCAGAAAAGGAATCTTGACTCCAACATCCTTCTTGTTCATCTTGTTGTTTTGTTGTGATCTTTAAACTCTTTGTTCTTCAAGAGCTTGCCAATTGTTAGTCCTTAACAATGCAACAAGAATTACAGAAGGGGGGTTGAATGGAATTCTTGAAACTTTTTCAAAAATAAAAAGTGTTCTAACTTAAATATATATTAGTGTGAATTGATTTGTAGAGTGCGGAATAATAACTTGAAATGAATCAAAACACAAGTAATTAAAAATATAAGTCTTTAAAAACTTTCTGGTGGATTTGAATGTATCCACCAGAGATATATAATATATCAAGAGAACTCTATATAGCAATTACCTCACAGCTGCTTACAAATTTTAACAACTAAGATTACAGGGAAATGCTAAGAATACAGGCTATAAATGCTTCTCTCTTGGTTGCTTAGTTAGTTGTTCTATTTGCTACTTCTTGGTTTATATAACACCAAGATTACAAAGTAATAAGACATGATAATAAAACAAAAATTATCAAGTCCAATACTATGCTACTTCATTACTCTTTTCCAGCATCTTTGAATATCTTCATAATAGCATGGAAATGGCAATGCTTCTTTGTTCTCTAAAACCCAGTTGAATGGGCTTCCACATTCCATTTGCATACACTCAACGCATGTGACTGTGTTGTCACTGTCAAAAGATGTTTGAATTCTTTATCTGTCGGGTTCATGATCATCCGTCGAGTTCATGATCATCCGTCGGGTTGTCTTGTTGATCATCCGTCGAATGGCATTGTTGTTTATCCATCGGCTAGCAATCTGGCACTTGACTTCATTTCATTTATGTAGAATTACAAGACATCATCTATGTACAATTAATCAACCTATTTTGTATATCTAGTTAAAGTCAACATGACTTGAGTACTACTTACAGAATCTAAGCAATGTGTATGCAGAAATATGCTACAGACTTATTGTTACACAAGCTACTCACTCGATGGATAATAAATCATCATCCGTCGGGACTATATTGAGTTATCCGTCGGGACTATAATCCTTATCCGTCGAGTGCTACATTTTTTACTAAGTAAATTCTACCAAGGTGTTTTGTTAATGAAACCATCAAGTTCACAACATATCCACAACAGTATGGCTATCCGACGGATGACTTCTGTTAGGCTTATCCGTCGGGATACAATCACTACTCGACGGATGATGAATATCCATCGGGATAGTAGAAATGAAAGAGTTTGGAGTGGAGACTATTGTAGACTTTGTGCAGATTGATGAAAATTTTGGCACAGATGTCTCAACAGTCTCAGATAGGAATGGTAAATGAGCCAACAAATCATATAAAAGATGATGCTCACTTACTTGGATTTTTGGCTTCTCCAAGAGAGTTAAAGATGGAGAATTTGGAAGTGATATATTGATCATGTCAACATCCAGTGAATATGTGGGAGAGTTTGGTGTATCAGGTGCTTCAATTATGAGAGATTTTGGCTGTGACTCCACATTTATTGGAGCCACATCAACCTGACTTTGAGAAGGTGCAGTGACTGGGTCTTTAGTACCAGTTTGCACTAAGTGTGTGCCCTGTGCATCCCCAAGGGTTTTTGATTTCTTCTTTCTGATATAGGTTTGGGGTGAGCTTGTATCCCTTACCCTTTTGTCCTATGCTCTTGGCTGAGAGCTTTGTTCAATAGTCACATCCTTTTGGGAGGATGCAACTAGTAATGAGCTTAAATCCTTTTTAAGCACTGCAGTTTGTTGAGAAACTGCAGTATGGCTAGGCTAGGAAACACTCACCTCTCCAACCTTATTCTTAGGGCTTCTTTGATTTTCACTTTGTCCCTCACCTTTCTTACCCTCCTTTACACTCCCCTCTTTAGGTTTAGTATATTTAACAACTGATTTCTTTTGAAAGAAATCAGAGAGGGTTTTCTTAGCTTTGGATTTTGGAATTTTTGTTTTGGAAGCTTGGGTAGGCATCCGTTTGGTCATTGACACAGATGATATAGCTACACTAGAAGGAAAAGAAATGTGTGAGGTTGGAAGAGTAGAGACAGAAGAAATTACCTCACTTACCTGAGGTCTCTCCATTATTGGAAAATAGAATAATGACACCTCCTTGTGATGATTTGCTCTATTTAAATCTGCAATAATCCTTCTTTCTTGAACCTAACAATTCAGCTTATTTGTTGGGTTCTCAATCATAATATTCTCAATAAGATGGTTAGCAAGCATCATAAAGAATCTAGCATAGTAGAGACTTTTACCTCTCTTATTAAGTTCTCCTAACTTAAAGTCTAACTCAAACAAAACCAAGTCACTGAAATTAAAGTACTTATCAGTAACTAGTATTTAAAGCATATTAAGCATAGATATATTGATAGAGTCAAAATTGCTAACCTTACCAGAAAACACTTTAGTTACCACATCACATAGATAACTCCATTCTTTCCTAAGACCCAACCTTCTAATTTCACTTAAATTAGAGGTAGATAGTGCATAGCCCATGGAATTAAGCATGTTAACAATGTCAGTGTCTGTGTGTGAAGTAGTTACAATATTATCAGGAATCCTAAGGCATGCTTTGACAATATCACTATTTATGCAGAACTGCTTACCTTTTAAGGTGAATGTGATGGTCTTATCTGTTGAGTTATAAACTGCAGTTGTCCATATCTCTTCTACAACCTCACAGTAAATAGTGGGTGATTCCGGCATGGCATAGTTGAGTTTGCAGTTCTTCACAAAATCCATCATTTTGTGATAGTCACCAGACTGTTGAATCTCCTTGTTTACTAAAGCTGAGAAGTTTTTCTCATAGATGTAACCGGTTTGAGACATGATTTTCACTACAGGTGCCATTGCTAAAGATTTGGAAGTTTGCAGAAAGAGAGTTTGCTTTTGAGAAGAAAGAAATTAGAGCAATTGAATCTTGAGAATGATAAAAGAAAAGATTGAAAATGAATTTAGCTTTTATACTATCTCAGAGATAAACTGACAAAAATAAGTGAAATAAAGGACGAATAAAAATTTCCCAAAATAGCCGTTTAAAAAAGAATAAACTGTAAAAATTCTATCAATTATCTATCGTGTCATGCTTACAAACTGTAAGTATACTCAATGGATAATGTTCAGAGAATTAATGACTAGGATTATGACAATTCGACGGATGAGGATAAATCAATTATCCGTCGAGTTATAAAATTTTCCAGAAAAATAATTGATTTTTATAGACAAATTGTATTCCGACGGATGATCAAACTCGATGGATAATGAGCATCCGTCGGGATGTAAATTTTGACTTAGCCAAAATTTCATCAAAATAGAAAGATCAATTAAATTTCTGGCTGTTTAACAACTTGCAAAATATCTGAAATGATTCAAGAATAATTGAGCATACCTAACTCACTTACCAACCTTGAAAAGGTGGATTCATCAAGTGGCTTGGTAAATATGTCTGCAAGCTGTTTTTCACTTGGAACAAAATGCAGTTCCACAGTACCATTCATCACATGTTCCCTTATGAAGTGGTACTTGATGTCTATGTGCTTTGTTCTTGAATGTTGTACTGGATTTTTAGTGATGGCAATTGCACTTGTGTTATCACAGAAAATAGGAATCATATCCACTTGTAGGCCATAGTCCAACAATTGGTTTTTCATCCACATAATATGTACACAACAACTACCAGCAACAATATATTCAGCTTCAGCTGTAGAAGCATAAACTGAATTTTGCTTTTTACTGAACCAGGACACAAGCTTGTTCCCTAGAAATTGACAGGTTCCTGTTGTACTTTTCTCTCTATTTTACAACCTGCATAATCTGCATCTGAATAACCAATTAGATCAAAACCAGAATCTCTAGGGTACCAAATGCCAAGTTTTGGTGTTCCCTTGAGATATCTGAAAATTCTCTTAATAGCTACTAAATGAGATTCTCTATGATCAGCCTGAAATCTAGCACAAAGACAAGTAGCAAACTTTATATCTGGCCTACTAGCTGTTAAGTACAGAAGTGAGCCAACCATGCCCCTATAGCTTGAAATATCCACAGACTTTTCAGTAGTGTTTAATTCAAGCTTAGTTGCAGTGGTCATGGGAGTTTTTGCAGATGTGCAATCCATTACTTCAAACTTCTTTAAAAGATCATGAATGTATTTAGTTTGACTAATGAATATTCCATCACTAACTTGCTTAACTTGCAAATCAAGAAAGTAAGTTAGTTCTCCCATCATGCTCATTTCATACTTACTTTGCATCAATTTGGCAAATTTTTTGCAAAGTTTTTCATTTGTAGAACCAAATATAATATCATCTACATAAATTTGAACAAGTATACTAGAGCCATTAACATTTCTAAAAAATAAAGTTTTATCAACAGTACCTCTTGTGAAGTGATTTTCCAAAAGAAACTTTGATAAAGTGTCATACCAGGCTCTAGGTGCTTGCTTCAGTCCATAAAGTGCTTTTAAAATATAGTAAATATGATTTGGGAGATTTGGGTCTTCAAAACCAAGAGGCTGACTAATATAGACTTCCTCCTCCAAATCTCCATTTAGAAATGCACTTTTGACATCCATTTGATAGACCTTGAAATTGGCATGAGCTGCATAGGCTAAGAAAATTCTGATGGCTTCAAGTCTTGTAACAGGAGCAAAAGTTTCATCAAAATCTATTCCTTCTTGTTGATAATAGCCCTTAGCAACCAATCTAGCTTTGTTCCTTACTATTATGCCATTTTCATCCATCTTGTTTCGGAATACCCATTTGGTGTCAATTGGATTCTTTCCTTTAGGCTTGGGTACCAGCTTCCATACCTTGTTCCTTTCAAATTGGTTTAGCTCCTCCTGCATAGCTAAAATCCAATCAGGATCCAACAAAGCGTCTTCTACCTTCTTTGGTTCTTCCTTAGATAGGAAGCTACTATATAGACATTCTTCTTGAGTTGCTCTCCTTGTTTGAACTCTAGAAGACACATCACCAATGATAAGCTCAAAGGGGTGATCTTTTGTCCATTTTCTTTGTTGGGGTAGATTAGCTCTAGATGAAGAGGCCTCATTATTGTCTTGATGTGTGACTGAGTTTTGATTATTAGAAACTCCCCCTGAGTTTGTGAATCTTTGAATTGAGAAAGGAGAATTTTCTGTAAGTGATCTTCAGCTTCTTTTGATGACCCGACGGATGGTGCATTTTGTGTTCCAACGGATGAAGCTGATTGTCTCTCGACGGATAAAGCAAATTGTCTTTCGATGGATGAAGCATTTTATAACTCGACAGATGTTGAATTTTATGCTTCATTTGTATTAGATTTTTATGCATTATCCTTTGCCATTGTTTCCTGATCACTTTCATCATCACTATCATCACTAACCATCTCCACATTTTCAAATTTGAGACTCTCATGAGGATCTTCATCTTGCAATCCTTAAATCTTTGATCATCAAACACAACATGTATTGATTCCATAACAATGTTGGTTCTCAGATTGTAGACTCTATATATTTTTCCCACAGCATATCCAACAAAAATTCCTTCATCTACTTTAGCATCAAACTTCCCATGTTGATCAGTTTGATTTCTCAAGATATAACATTTGCAGCCAAAGACATGAAGAAAATTTAGAATTAGTTTCTTGTTCTTGAACAATTGGTAGGGTGTCATACACTTTGCTTGATTAATCAAAGAAATGTTCTGAGTGTAGCAGGAAGTATTCACAACTTCAGCCCAGAAATATGTTGGTAACTTTAATTCTTCAAGCATTGTCCTTGCAGCTTCAATAAGAGATTTGTTCTTTCTTTCCACTACTCCATTTTATTGTGGAGTTCTTGCTGCAGAAAACTCATGCATTATCCCATTCTCTTCACAAAATGATCTTTCCACATAATTCATGAACTCAGTTCCATTGTCACTCCTGATTCTTCTTACTTTAAAATCAGGATGATTGTTGACTTGCCTTATGTGATTGATGATGATTTCCCTAGCCTCATCTTTAGACTTTAGGAAATATGTCCAAGAAAACTTTGAGAAGTCATCTGCAATTTCTAGGCAGAATCTTTTTCTTGAGATGGACAACACATTGACTGGTCCAAACAAATCCATGTGTAGCAATTGCAAAGGTTCTTCAATTGTTGAATCAAGCTTCTTTCTGAATGATGCTTTAATCTGTTTTCCCTTTTGGCAGGCATCACACAGTCCATCCTTAGAAAACTCCACTTGAGAAATTCCTCTAATCAGTTCTTTCTTGACAAGCTCATTCATGGTCTTGAAGTTTAGATAAGATAGCTTCTTGTGCCATAACCAATGTAACGCCCCCAAATTCGGGGTCAGGAATCTGGATCGTCACGCCATCCTTCACTCATGTGTAACCTGTATAGATTCAATAATCCAACAGACCCCAATCTCATGCACACACACCCACAAGTTATAGCCTTAGAAATGATGTACAAAATGTAATCTTCTTTTATTACACTCAAATGTACTTTACAGGATCTCAAACAATTATTCATAACCTCTGCATGAAGTTACAATAATTACGACTGATATCTTATACCTATCTGATACTCTTGCCCACCTGAGATAAAGATGCCAGGGATTCTCCCCATGACTGCAAGCGACTAAGTCCCACACCGGCATACTGGTTATCTGTTGTATTGTGTCATTTAAAAGAAAGCAAGAGTGAGCTATAATGCCCAGCATAATAATGTACCGTATGAAATGACTGTATGATAAACTCAAGTAAAACGTCATATTTGATAAATATGTTTTAATCAAAAATAGTTTTCCTTGGTGATACACACCTTCTTTTGAAAACAATTCTTTAGTGGATTTATTATCCTGCGAATACCTTAATGGTAAACCCAACACTAAGCTTGGGTTACGGTATTGCATCACAATTCCAGTTGGAAGAATCGGACGTTAATTGGAGCCGCCGCATACGATGATCAGTCGTACTACGGGAAAATAGTAACCTTTTCAACTAGTAGAAGAACGACACCTTTGTATCCCGGTTATCACCCTTGCCGCATTCGGGCTATGTGTCCCATTTTTTGGTATACAAATACTTCACAAGTTCCTGAGTACACAGAGTACCTTCGCCTGCGGTACCTTTGGTAGTCCACCTAGCACACATAGTACCAGATTCTACCCCTCCCTTGTCCTTTAACAGAATTCTATCATATCTTGAGAACTCGAACCACGTCGAAGTTCCCCCAAGCGTTTTGCTTGTTGATAGAAACAGCTTGTTTTATTAGCGTATATATGTATATGTATACGCACTTCCAAATTTTTTGAAGGAAGTATTAAGGATGTGAGTTGACCATTGTCAACAGATAATTAAATAAGGGGGAGTTTCTTTTAAAACTATATTCAAAATATTTAAAATAAGTCGAGATAATATTCTCCGACGATCTAAAATTATTCGAATGATTTTCCGAAAATCAGAAAGTATTTTAAATCAGGTTTTATGATTTTTAAATCATAAATAAATCATTAAATATATAATTAATAATTAAACATTAATCGTTAAATAATTAAACCTCGAATAGTTATATTTTAAAAGAGTGTTGAAATAATATTCCTCAACTTATTTATGTTTAAATAATTTAAAGTAATCTTTAATAATTGGTCGAGTTTGAAATGAATAATCGTTGGAGAATACTTCTCCTATATTAAATTAATACCCGAAATAATATTCGTTGTTCTAGTAAAATAGGGTTGAGGGAATACGATCTTTGGGAATCGTTTTAATAAAAGTTCGAGGTATTTAATGTTTTGCAAATGGACATCGAGTCCCTTGGAATAAAATAAGTACGGACGTTTAATGGTCCAAAATATCTCCGGGATAATTCCCGAGTTTATACTTTATAAAAACTGACCGACTCTCGATCTTATAACTTATATATCATGCTCTACTATAGCGTTTTTATTCTTCAATAAAACACCTCTGGAATACTTCCGAGCTTTCATAAAATATAATTATATAACATAATTCGTAAAACATTGTAACTATAACATCATGTATATATCGACATCATTTGAAAATAAACACAACACAACAGTTTCAAAAAGGTAGGGTTTGAAAACTTGCCTGGAGTCCAAGACACGTTTCCCGACTTCCTCTCGTTCCGTGTTTTCTAATCAACAAACATCATAATCTTAATCAGTATTCCTACTCTCATCACCAACTTATATTTCTAATAAGTTCAATACTTCAAAACTTTCATCATTCGACCGACTCGAAATAAGTATCACTCTTTGGTCGAAACGGACGGTCAAAGTGGTCTTCTAGATTTGACTTTACCGAATATTACTATTACGCGACTCGCACTCTATTATTTTTAATAAATCATAAATTTAATATTTTAATACGAAACCACCTCGACGAGCTTCTTGAGTGCTTGTAATATTTATCCTAAAAGTTTCATTTTGATAAAATGAATTTAATTAGGTGAAATTTCATAATTTTTAAAATTGAAAAATTAACATTTTTACTTGAAATTTTTATGGAGGCTAAAAAATTCTATTTCTTACTATCTGTAAAATTTCATAATTTTTAAATATTTTTAAGTCGATCATCTATATTTACAAAGTTCGTAATTTGTAGCAGTTTTGTCGCATAAATCACTTTTACTAAAACGGTCATAACTTTTGATCCGTAAATCGGAATCAAGCAATTCAAGCACCTAAACGATTCTTATAACATTTTCTATCATAATCAAATCTCACTTTTCAGGAAACTACAGTTTATACGTTCAGGAACTTCTGCAAAAACTTAAGTTGAGTTTTGTTCGTTTTAACGAGGTTACGATTACGATTACGATTCGAGTTTCGTTTACATCTTAAATCATTATACCACCATCAACAATCATCAAATCATCATCTCAACACTAACTCCTCTCAATAACATAATGTTCTTGAGGCAACAATCATCAATCTTAAAACTAATTAACTAAACTTCAAGATAATATCAAATCAATCATCAAAACCATACTTATATCCAAGATACTTACTTTTCTTGAAACTTAAAACTTAAACAAAGTTTGGATGAATGTTTATACCTTCCTTTAAGCTTTTTAATACTTAATAAAGTCCTAAGATCCTTGATGAATCCTTGTTCTAGCTTTAGGAGCCTTAAACTTTCATGAAAAATCAAGAAAACAAGTTAGTGATTTTCGGAGTTACTATTCACCACCAATTTTGAGCAAGGATTTGACTATGCTATACTAATTAAATGGACATGAAATTTTGAACGTACCTTGTATATGGTATGAGGAAGCTTTTGTTAAAATTTGGTGATTTTTGAATGAATTGATCATGAGATATGTATTTTTCTTCCCATGGTGTTCTTGGAAATCAGCATTGGGTTTTTGGAGAGAGAGAGAGAGAATTGCCTTGCTTGCTTCTTGGAAATGTGGTGGAAATAGACTTTTGTGACTTTAGAAAGTGTGTAGGACACGATGCATCTCATTTTCAAAGGTTAGGCTTAGCTAGGTGTCTCACTTGTCAAAACTTGCATGATAAGCTCCTTGAATTTATGTTTATCAAAATTTATTATTTATTAATTTTTGTAACTAGCTTCCTAATTTATTACTTGTTGAATAAATTTATAAAATACTTAATTTCCTAGGTTATCACTTGATTTTGTCATCCTACATTATCTCTCTTTCTTTCACGTACGTTTAAATCAATTCTCGTAAATGTTACGTCGAAGAATTCCGCTAATCGTAAATCATTACCATTTCCAGTGCTCGTACTTGGTTATGAGTTATGAAATTATAATTCTCAAGATTTTCTTGGTCATAGTATAATTCTCTTATTCCTCGATGGCTCATAAAATAATATCATTTGGACTATTGGTTTTCTTCGAAAACTCACGACTCTTGCATACACTCATTTAATACGTATAACCACAATATGAACTCGGAAAATTAAATTAAACACTCGTACATGGTGTGGTCGCAAAAGTTTTTAATAAACCGCAAGGTTACTATTCCTAAAGGTCTTTTACTAACATCAAAAATTTGGGTTCTTACAACCAACTTTCATCTTGACTTGCTTTACTGAGAAGACAAGTGATAGATTCTGCATTAAATGAGTTAAAGCAGCTAGATACACATTTCTTCTTCTCACACCAGTGAGAACCACTTTGTTGCTTCTTTTGTTTGTCACAACACATGCTTCTGAGTTAAAGGTTACTGAATTTCCCTTATCACAAAGCTGGCTGATACTCAAAAAATTATGCTTGAGACCATCCACTAGGGCTACCTCCTCAATGATGACATTGTCTTTTGAAATCAAGCCATATCCCACAGTATAACCCTTGTTGTCATCTCCAAAGGTAATACTTGAGCCAGCTCTCTCCTTGAACTTTGTGTGCAGGGTAGAATCTCCAGTCATGTGCCTTGAACAACCACTATCCAGGTACCAAAGATTCTTTTTATTTCCCTGCACACATCAAAACCAAATCAAGTTGATTTTGGTACCAAGTTTCCTTGGGTCCTGCCTTGTTAGCTTTCTTCTTTGGTTTCTTAGGTTTGATCTTATTTGACTTGGGAATTTCTGATTCATCCTTAGTCATTTGAGTTGGACCTTTGAAACCAGTCATTAAAATAGAATTATCATGCACACTTTGATTAACAGGGAAAGGCATGCTATTTGCAAACATGTTATTCCAGTAAGGCATGCTAAATGGCATTTGAGGCATACTAAATGCAACATAATAAGGATTAGATGCAAATGGCATATTAGCAAATTGTGCATCATATTCTGAGTAGACATAGCATTCATAGGCATAGAAGGTATGGCAGTCATGTTGGGAAAAGAAGAGGGTATAGACATAGGAGTAGGCATGACAATTTTGCAATTGACAGATAAGTGATTAACACTACCACACATACCACAGATTTTTCTTGGAGCATATTTATCAGGTGTGTAGTTGTTATGTTTGTTAATCCCTACTTTCCCATTTCTATTATTTTTCCTTTTAGCTTCTGTTTTAATCTCAATCTTCTCCAATCTGTCATTCAATTGCTAGATAGACATATGACCAACATTAACTTTCTTCTCCTTCTTCACTTGACTTGATTCTCCTGGAACAAAGTTTTTGGATACTGATCCATATTTCTCATTTAGCTTGGCAAGTTTGGCTTTGCTCACAGGTTTGCTTACAGCCGACGGATGAGGATTTATGTCACTCGACGGATAATCCTTTTGATTATCCGACGGATGACTCGCATCATCCGTCGAGTCCACATCTGTTAGCAATCCTTCAACGAAATTGGATTCCAGCTTTCCCTTACTCTTTTTCCGGGCTGCATCACAAAAGGACTCAATACCTTGAACTTTAGTGATTTGAGCATGAACATCTCTGGATGATTTCCATGCCTAAATCACCTCTTGTTCTCATTCAAGTTGCTTCTTCAAAATCTCTTATTTCTTTAAGGACTCAGTTAATTCATCCTTAGCAACCTTACATTCTATTCATAATTTCTCAAATTCAATAAACTGAGACTCTAGCACATTATTCCTTTCACTTAAAAACAAATTGTTTTCTTTGATTTTAGCATTTTCTTTGGTAAGAGACTTAAGTGTAACACGCAAATGATAAAATATGTGCACATGTCATTTATGGCATCATTACACTCAGCTTTAGATAAATGTGCTAGTTTAGTGGTGATTACCTGATTACTTGAAGAACTTGTTTCTGTTTTATCACACTTGGCCATTAGGGCTAGATTGACATAGCTGACATCTTCATCTTCATCCAAACCATCAGCTGCCCAATCATTTTCCTGTGTAATGAAAGCCCTTTCCTTTTGCTTAAGCAACTCAAAATACTTATATTTATAATCAACAGGCTCAAACTTCTTTCTACTGGAATCTGACTTTCTACACTCACTGGCAAAGTGCCCTGCCAAGCTACATTTAAAACATTTGAATTTAAATTTATCCACCATGTTTCTATTTGGCTTGGCTGCTCCAAAGTTCTTTTAAAACTTGAGCTTGGCAAATCTTCTGGAAATAAAAGCTAAATGCTCATTAATATCATCCATGTCATCTTGGCTCAAATTGTCTTCATTTTCAGCTACCAGCCTGTACCCTTGTTCTCACAGGCCTTTGAAGTAGACTCAACAGCTTCTATCTTCATCTCTTTCTCTTTCTCTAACTCAGCAACTAGTGCTACGGACCCTCCTTTCTTCCTTCCTTTCTCCATCCTCTCATCTTGCTCTATTCAAGCTCATAAGTTTTCAGGATGCCATACAGTCTCTCCAAAGTAAACTCCTTGTAATCTTGAGAGTTTCTCAATGAGACTGTCATTGGTTTCCATTCCTTTGGAAGAGATCTAAGGAACTTGAGATTGGAGTCTTTTGTCTGGTAGACTCTTCCATGCAATTTTAGAGTAGTTTCTGAAATCTACTAAAAATGTCAGTGAGAGACTCACTGTCTTCACAATGAAAGTGCTCATATTGCTGAATTAGCAGCTGCATCTTATTTTCCCTTACTTGCTCAGTACCATCATAGATAATCTGAATTGTGTCCCAAACCTCCTTGACTGTTTTGCAGTTAATGATGTTATCAAACATATCACCATCAACTCCATTGAACAATATATTCATGGCCTTCTTGTCTTTTATGACTTGCTCAATATCAGGATCTGACCATTAATGCCTAGGCTTGGGAACAGATGGTTCATTCCCTGTTGCAGCTCTCATTGGTACATGAGGACCTCTCTCTATGCAATCCACATAGGCCTCATCTTGAGAAAGAAAATGTAGGTGCATCTTCACCTTCCAGTGGTGATAATTTTCTTTGTCCATAAATGGAATCTTAACTCCAACATCCTTCGTGTTCATCTTGTTGTTTGTTGTGATCTTTAAACTCTTTGTACTTCAAGAGCTTGCTTTGATACCAATTGTTATTCCCTAACAATATAACAAGAATTACAGAAGGGGGTTTGAATGTAATTTTGGCTTCTTTTTGAGATTTTTAAAACTATTCTAACTCAATAATATATAAGTATTTGATTTGTAAAGTGCGGAATGAAAGAATTATATAAATCAAAACACAAGTAATAAAAACACAAGTCTTTAAAACTTTCTGATAGATTCTGTAAGTAGTATTCAAGTCATGTTGACTTTAACTAGATATGCAGAATAGGTTGATTAATTGTACATAGATGATATCTTGTAATTCTGCATAAATGAAATGAAGTCAAGTGCCAGATTGCTACCCGACGGATAAACTACAATGAAGTCGACGGATGATCAACTAGACAACCCGACGGATGATCAATAACTCGACGGATGATCATGAACCCGACGGATAAAAAATTCAAATATCTGTTGACAGTGACAACACAGTCACATGCATCGAGTGGATGCAAATGGAATGTGGTATCCTATTCAACTGGGTTTTCGAGAACAAAGAAGCATTGCCATTTCCATGCTATTATGAAGATATTCAAAGATGCTGGAATAGAGTAATGAAGTAGCATTGTAATAGACTAGATAGTTTTTGTTTTATTATCCTGTCTCATTACTTTGTAATCTTGGTGATATATAAACCAAGAAGTAGTAACTAAGGAACTATCGAACTAAGCAACACAGCAGAGAAACATTTGTAAGCAGAATTCTTAGCATTTCTCTGTACTCTTAGTTGTTCAATTTTTGTAAACAGTTGTGAGCATTTTGCACACAGGGTTCTCTCGATATATAATATATATCTCTGGTGGAATCATTCAAATCCACCAGAAAGTTTTTAAAGACTCTTGTTTTTAATTACTTGTGATTTGATTCATTTAAGTAACTATTCCGCATTGTGCTAATCAATTCACACTTATATATATATATATATATATATATTCGAGTTAGAACATTTTTATTTTAAGAAAAAGTTTCAAGAATTCCATTCAACCCCCCTTCTGTAATTCTTGTCATATTGTTAAGGGACTAACAATTGGTATCAGAGCAATCTCTTAACTTACAAAGAGTAAAGATCAAAACAATACAACAAGATGAACAAGAAGGATGTTAGAGTCAAGATCCCTTTTCTGTATAAAGATAATTACCATCATTGGAAGGTAAAGATGCATCTTCATTTGTTTTCTCAAGATGAGGCCTATGTTGACTGAATAGAAAGAGACCCTCATGTTCCAATGAGAGCTACAACAGGAAACGAGCCATCAGTCCCCAAGCCGAGGCATGAATGGTCTGATCCTGACATTGAACAAGTCAGGAAGGATAAAAAGGCCATGAACATCATGTTTAATGGAGTTGATGGAGATATGTTTGACAACATTATCAACTGTAAAACTGCCAAGGATGTTTGGGATACAATACAGATTATTTGTGATGGCACTGAGCAAGTTAGAGAAAACAAGATGCAGCTCTTGATTCAGCAATATGAGCATTTTTATAATGAAGAAAGTGAGTCTCTCACTGACATTTTTAGCAGGTTTCAAAAACTACTAAATGCTCTAAAGTTGCATGGAAGGGTCTATCATACAAAAGACTCCAATCTGAAATTCCTTAGATATCTTCCAAAGGAATGGAAACCAATGACAGTCTCATTAAGAAACTCACAAGAATATAAGGAGTTTACTTTGGAGAGACTGTATGGCATCCTGAAAACTTATGAGCTTGAAATAGAGCAAGATGAGAGGATGGAGAGAGGAAAGAAGAAAGGAGGATCCATTGCACCAGTTGCTGAGTTGGAGAAATAGAAGGAGATGAAGATGGAAGCTATTGAATCAACTTCAAGGGTCTGTGAGAACAAAGGCAAGGGGCTTGCAGTAGAGAGTGAAGATTCTTTGAACCAAGATGACATGGAGGACATTGATGAACACCTAGCATTTCTTTCCTGGAGATTTGCCAAGCTCAAGTTCAAGAAGAACTTTGGAGCAGCCAAGCCAAATAGAAATATGGTGGATAAATCAAAATTCAAATGTTTCAAATGTGGCTTGGCAGGGCATTTTTCCAGTGAGTGTAGAAAGTCAGATTCCAGTAAGAGAAAGTTTGAGCCTGTGGATTATAAGCAAAAATACTTTGAACTGCTCAAACAAAAGGAAAGGGCTTTCATAACACAAGAAAATGACTGGGCAGCAGATGGTCTGGATGAAGATGAAGATGTCAGCTATGTCAATCTAGCCCTAATGGCCAAATCTGATGAAACAGAAACAAGTTCTTCAAGTAATCAGGTAATTACTACAAACCTTGCACATTTATCTAAAGCTAAGTGTAATGATGCCATAAATGACATGTCTACAGAGTTATATCATTTGCGTGTTACACTTAAGTCTCTTACTAAAGAAAATGCTAAAATCAAAGAAAACAATTTGTTTTGAGTGAGAGAAATAATGTGCTTGAGTCTCAGTTCATTGATTTTGAAAAGTTAAGAATTGAGTGTAAGATTGCCAAGGAGGAATTAACTGAGTCCTTGAAGAAAGAAGAAATTTTGAAGAAGCGGCTCGAGCGTGAATAGGAGGTGATTAAGGAATGGAAAACATCCAGGGATATCCATGCTCAAATCACCAAAGTTCAAGGAATTGAGTCTTTCTGTGATGCAGCCTGGAAAAAGAACAAAGAGAAACTAGAACCAAATTTGGTAGATGGAGTGCTAACAGATGTAGACTCGACGGATGATGAGGATCATCCGTCGGATAACAAAATCCGTCGAATGATGAAAATCCTCATCAGTCGGCTGTGAGCAAGCCTATCAATAAAGCCAAACTTGTTAAGCTGAATGAGAAGTATGGGTCTGTTTCCAAGAACTTTGTTTCAGGAGAATCGAGTCAGGTTAAGGAAGGGAAAAAGGCTAATGTTGGTCACATGACTGTCAAACAGTTAAGTGACAGACTTGAAAAGATTGAGGTAAAAACGGAGACTAAAAAGAAAAACAATAGGAATGGTAAAGTAGGGATTAACAAACACAATAACTACACACCTGATAAATATACTCCTAGAAAAATCTGTGTCAAGTGTGGTAGTGTAAATCATCTGTCTGTTAATTGCAAATCTGCCATGCCTACTTCCATGTCTATGCCACCTCAATTTCCTAACATGAATGTCATGCCTCCCATGCCTATGAATGCTATATTTACACAGAATATGAATGCACGGTCTGCTAACATGCCATTTGCACCTAATCCTTATTATGTTGTATTTAGTATGCCACAAATGCCATTTAGTATGCCTTACTGGAATAACATGTTTACAAACAGCATGCCATTCCCTGTTAATTATAATATGCATGATAATTCTGTTGCAATGAACGGTTTCAAAGGCCCAACTCAAATGACCAAGGATGAATCTGATATCCCTAAGTCAAATGAGATAAAGCCTAAGAAACAGAAAAATAAAGCTAACAAGGCAGGACCCAAGGAAACTTGGGTACCAAAATCAACTTGATTTGATTTTGATGTGTGCAGGGAAACAGAAAGAATCTTTGGTACTTGGATAGTGGTTGTTCAAGACACATGACTGGTGATTCTACCCTGCTAACAGAGTTTAAAGAGAGAGCTAGCCCAAGTATTACTTTTGGAGATGACAGTAAGGGTTATACTATGGGATATGGCTTGATTTCAAAGGACAATGTCATCATTGAGGAGGTTGCCTTAGTGGATGGTCTTAAACACAATTTGTTGAGTATCAGCCAGCTCTGTGATAAAGGCAACTCAGTAACCTTCAATTCAGAAGCCTGTGTTGTAACTAATAAAAGAAGCAACAAAGTGGTTCTTACTGATATGAGAAAAGGAAATGTGTACCTAGCTGGTTTCAACTCATCTAATGCAGAATCTGTTACTTGTCTTCTCAGTAAAGCAAGTCAGGATGAAAGTTGGTTATGGGACAAGAAGCTATCCCATTTAAACTTCAAGACCATGAATGAGCTAGTAAAGAAAGAATTGGTTAAAGGCATTCCTTTAGTAGAGTTTTCCAAGGATGGACTGTGTGATGCCTGCCAAAAGGGGAAGCAGATTAAAGCATCATTCAGGAAGAAACTTGATTCAATAATTGAAGAACCTTTGCAACTGCTACACATGGATCTGTTTGGACCAGTCAATGTGTTGTCCATCTCAAAGAAAAGATGTTGCCTAGTAATTGTAGATGATTTCTCAAAGTTCTCTTGGACATATTTCCTAAAGTCTAAAGATGAAACTAGTGAAATCATCATCAATCACATAATGCAAGTCAATAATCATCCTGATTTCAAGGTTAGAAGAATCAGGGGTGACAATGGAACTGAGTTCAAAAATTCTATCATGAGAGCATTTTGTAAGGAAAATGGGATTCTGTATGAGTTTTCAGCAGCAAGGACTCCACAACAGAATGGAGTAGTGGAAAGGAAGAATAGATCACTTATTGAAGCTGCAAGGACAATGCTTGAAGAATCTAAATTGCCAACCTATTTCTGGGCTGAAGCTATAAATACTGCATGCTACACTCAGAATATTTCTTTGGTTAATCAAGCAAGATGCATGACCCCATATCAATTGTTCAAGAACAAGAAGCCAACTCTAAATTTTCTTCATGTCTTTGGCTGCAAATGCTATATTATGAGAAATCAAACTGATCAAAATGGGAAGTTTGATGCTAAAGCAGATGAAGGAATTTTTGTTCGATATGATGTTGGTAAGCATATAGAGTCTACAATCTAAGAACCAACATTTTTGTGGAATCAATACATGTTGTGTTTGATGATAAAAAGATTGATGGACTGAAGGATGGAGATTACCATGAGAGCCTCAAATTCGACAATGTGGAGATGGTTAGTGATGACAGTGATGATGAAAGTGATCAAGAAACGGTGTCTAAGGATAATGCAGATAAATCTACTACCAATGAAGCACAAAACTCAATATCTGTCGAGTTGCATAATATTTCATCCGTCGAGAGGCAATCTGCGTTATCCGCCGGAAGACAACCAGCTTCATCCGTTGGTACTCAAAATTCACCATCCGCCGGGTTATCAAAAGGAGCAGAAAGTCAAGATAGATCACCTATAGAAAGTTCCCCTTTCTCAAATCAAAGATCCACAAACTCAGGGGGGGTGTCTAACAATCAAAACTCAATCACAAATCAAGACAACAATGAGGTTTCTTCAGCTAGAGTTAATCTACCTCAACAAAGAAAATGGACAAAAGATCACCCCTTTGAGCTTATTATTGGTGATGTTTCTTCTAGAGTTCAAACAAGGAGAGCAACTCAAGAAGAATATCTATACCGCAGCTTTCTTTCCAAGGAAGAACCAAAGAAGGTAGAAGAAGCTTTATTGGATCCTGATTGGATTTTAGCCATGAAGGAGGAGCTAAACCAATTTGAAAGAAATAATGTATGGAAGTTGGTGCCCAAGCCTAAAGGAAAGAATCCAATAGACACCAAATGGGTATTCAGAAACAAGATGGATGAAAATGGCATAGTAGTCAGGAACAAAGCTATATTGGTTGCTAAGGGCTATTGTCAACAAAAAGGAATAGATTTTGATGAAACATTTGCTCCTGTTGCAAGACTTGAAGCCATCATAATCTTCTTAGCCTATGCAGCCCATGCCAATTTCAAGGTCTATCAAATGGATGTCAAAAGTGCCTTTCTGAATGGAGATTTGAAGGAAGAAGTCTATGTTAGTCAACCTCCTGGTTTTGAAGATTCAAATTTTCCAGAACATGTCTATTATCTTTTAAAAGCACTTTATGGATTGAAGCAAGCACCTAGAGCCTGGTATGACACTTTATCAAAGTTCCTTTTGGAAAATCACTTCACAAGAGGTACTGTAGATAAAACTTTATTTTTCAGAAATGTTAATGGCTCTAGTATACTTGTTCAAATTTATGTAGATGATATTATTTTTGGTTCTACAGATGAGAAACTTTGCAAAAAGTTTGCCAAACTGATGCAAAGTAAGTATGAAATGAGTATGATGGGAGAACTGACTTACTTTCTTGGTTTACAAGTTAAGCAAGTTAGTGATGGAATATTCATTAGTCAAACTAAATACATTTTTGATCTTTTAAAGAAGTTTGATCTAGTGGATTGCACATCTGCAAATACTCCCATGGCCACTGGAACTAAGCTTGAATTAAACACTACTGAAAAGCTATGGATATTTCAAGTTATAGAGGCATGGTTGTCTCACTTCTGTACTTAACAGCTAGTAGGCAAGATATAATGTTTGCTACATATTTATGTGCTAGATTTCAGGCTGATCCTAGAGAATCTCACTTAATAGCTATTAAGAGAATTTTCAGATATCTCAAGGGAACACCAAAACTTGGCATTTGGTACCCTAGAGATTCTGGTTTTGATCTAACTGGTTATTCAGATGCAGATTATGCAGGTTGTAGAATTGATAGAAAAACTACAACAGGAACCTGTCAATTTCTAAGAAACAAGCTTGTGTCCTGGTTCAGTAAAAAGCAAAATTCAGTTTCTACTTTTACAGCTGAAGCTGAATATATTATTGCTGGTTGTTGTTGTGCACATATATTATGGATGAAAAATCAATTGCTAGACTATGGTTTGCAAGTTGAGAGGATTCCTATTTTCTGTGATAACACAAGTGTAATTGCCATCACTGAAAATCCAGTACAACATTCAAGGACAAAGCATATAGATATCAAGTACCATTTCATAAGGGAACATGTAATGAATGGTACTGTGGAGCTACATTTTATTCCAAATGAGAAGCAGCTTGCAGATATCTTTACCAAGCCACTGGATGAATCCACCTTTTCAAGGTTGGTAAGTGAGTCAGGTATGATTAATTACTCTTAAATCTATATGAGTTAATTTGCAAGTTAAAATGCAGCCAGAAATTTAATTGATTTTTCAGTCTTGCATAAAATTTTTGCTAAGTCAAAATTTACATCTCGACGGATGATCTTTATCCATCGAGTTTGATCATCCGTCGGTATACTATTTGCTAATAAAAATCAATTATTTTTCTTGAATATTTTATGTCTCGACGGATAATAGTTTATCCTCATCCGTCGAATTGTCTTAATCTCAGCCGTTAATTCCCTGTACATTATCCATCGAGTATACTTACAGTTTGTAAGCATAACACAACCGATAATGGGTGGAATTTTTACAGTTTATTTTTAAATGGCTATTTTAGGCAATTTCTATTGGTTACTTTATTTTACTTTATTATTTTTATCAGTTATTTTTTAGATAGTATAAAAGCTTATTTCATTTCAATCACTTTTCTTTTATCATTCTAAATTCAACTGCTCTAATTTCATTCTCTCTCAAAGCACTTACTCTTTTTCTCTTCAAGCTCTTATTCTCTAACAATGGCACATGTTGTAAAGATTATGTCTCAAACTGGGTTCATTTATGAGAAGAACAATTTCACTGCACTAGTGAACAAGGGTATTCAGCAATCTGGTGACTATCATAAGATGATGGACTTTGTGAAGAATTGCAAGCTCAATTATGCCATGCTGGAATCACCCACAATCTTCTGTGAAGTTGTTGAAGAGATGTGGACCACTGCTACCTACAACTCTACAGATAAGACCATCACACTCACCATTAAAGGTAAAGAATTCTGTATCAATAGTGATGTTATAAAAGCATGTTTCAAAATTCCTGATGACAATGTGACCTCACCACACACTGACACTGATATAATCAATATGCTTAATTCCATGAACTATGCACTTCCTACTTCTAAACTGAGTGACATTAGGAGAATGGGTCTTAGGAAAGAATGGAGTTTCATGTGTGATGTAGCTACAAAGGTTTTCTCAGGAAAGATCAGTAATTTTGATTCAGTGAATATTTTCATGCTCTACATGCTAGTTACAGATAAGTATTTTAATTTTAGTGACCTTGTTTTGTTTGAGTTAGGTTTTAAACTGGGAGAGTTAAATAAAAGAGGTAAGAATGTGTATTATGCTAGATTCCTTATGATGTTAGCTAACCACCTTTGTGAAGAGATTGTGCTTGAGAACCCTAACAATAAATTAGATTGTTGGGTTCAAGAGAGAAGGCTCATTGCAAGCACCTCAGGTAAGTGAGGTAAGTTCATTTATCCCTACAACTATTTCAACCTCAACAATTTCTTTGAGTTCTAGTGTAACTATGACAACTGTGTCAATGACCAAACAGTTGTCTACCCAAGCTACCAAACCTATAATTATTTTAAAATCCAAATCAAAGAAAGCCCCCTCTGGTATCTCTCAAAAGATGCCAGTTACAAAATCCACTAAAGCCAAAGAGGGGAGTGTGAAGGAGGGTAAGTTAGGTGAGGGAAGGGTGAACATAAAAGAAACCCCAAGAATAAGGTTGGAGAGTTGAGTGGATCCCAGCCTAGCCACACTGCGGTTTCCCAACAAACTGCAGTGCTTAAAAAGGACAAAAGCTCATTTCTAGCTGCATCCTCCCAAAAGGATGTAGTTATTGAACAAAGCTCTCAACCAAGAGCATAGGCCAAGAGGGTTAGGGACACAAGCTCACCCCAGACTTATGCCAGAAAGAAGAAGTCTAAAACCCTTGGGGATGCACAGGGTACACACACAGTGCAAACTGGTGCAAAAGACACAGTCACTGCACCTTCACAAATTCAGTTTGATGTGGCTCCAATAAATGTGGAGTCATAGCCAAAATCTCTAGTTATAGAAGCACCTCAAACACCCAACTCACCAACAAATTCTCTGGATGTGGATATCATAAACACATCAATTCCTGATTCCCCTTCTTTAACTCTGTTGGGGAAGCCAAAATCTAGTACAAGTGAGCATCATCTTTTAGATGATTTGTTGGCTCACTTGCCAATTCTTTCAGGAACTGTTGTATCATCTGTGCCCAAAATATCTTCAATCAGCACAGAGTCAACAATAGTTTATATTCCCATCTCATTCATTTCTACTCTCTCGACGGATATTGCTTATCCATCGAGTAGTGATTGTACCCCGACGGATAAGCTTGACGGCAGTTATCCGTCGGATAGCAAAACCACTCACTCGATGAATATCACTCATCCGTCGAGTATCTCTGCACATCTTCAAACTTCATTTATTTCAAGTGCAGAAGATTTAGCGGTTGTACAGTCACTCTTAGGATTGAGAGAGATGAGTGTTTTGAGTGAGAGTCTGGATTGCTCCCAGGAAAAAGGAGAGGAAATGAGTGAAACTATGCAATCCATTTCTTCAGGATTGGCAAAAGAGAGTGAGAGGAGTCCCACCTTAGTAGGTGAAGGTGAGGGTGTGAGGGTGGGGAGTCAAGGTGAGACCCTGATGCAACAAAAGAGAGAAAACGAGAGAAATGCAGGTACTGGAGCTATAAGGATGGATGTCATTGCTAGTGAGTCAATGAATGTCCAGGATGCAGACAGGGAAGGACTATCTCAGCATCCTAAAGTTGTTATAGATTTTACTTCCCTTGATGCTGAGGCATTTACTCACCCTGTTCCAGCTTATCAACTTCTAGTTGAACAGGGCAATGACAATACAAAAAGGATGCTGAATTTGGTGCATACCACACAGTCTATGATGAGAGCTAAGGATGCCATCATAGCTTTGCCTTCTACAGCTGGTGATGTGGAGAGCCTGGTGGTTCAGCTGATTTCTTTGGAGATGGGAGTGGGGATAGTGAAGATGAAGCAATGGACATAGGGGGAGAAGTAGGCTCAAGTTCAAGATCAGGTATGCCATCATGGGCATTCTCAAAGCACTGTGATGAGCATTACTTCAAGAAAACCCTGATCCAGCTAATCAATCAGACAAATACTGATCTTCAAACCACTACTAATGCCAGCACCAAGAAGCTCCTTCAGGCACATCTAGCCTCCCTGCAACTTCAATAAATCTAGGGCTTCCAGCATGCTAGGGATGTAAATACCATGAAGGGTGATATTGAGGAGATGAAGAAGGCCATTTCTGACAAGATAGATTCTAAACTTCCAGAAGCTACAATGCTTGACATCAAGAGGCAATTAAGGAAAAATTCTGATCTGTCAACCAAGATAGATGCCTTGGACACAAGAATGTCAGCCATGGAAGCATCTTTAACTGCCATTAATCTTCATCAAGCCCAACAGACAAATTTACTACAAAAACTGGGGGCTACTCAAACCCCCTCCTCACCTCAACTTGATGATAACAAAAAGGGGGAGAAAGGACCAAATGAGGGTGGGAGACCTAGTGAGGGGGAGAGGCTTCAAATTCAAATCAGTAAAGTAATTGTGCCTTCAATTACTGTCTAAAAGCCATCAGTTACAGATAGTATAGATTTGATCAATGCAGCAGCAGCCAATATAAGAGCAGCTGATAAGGAGAGGTTGAGTTTAGTCAACTGAGAGAAGATTGATGAGGAAATACAGAAGAAGTTTGAACTTGTCAAGGAGCCAGTTAAGTCAGCCATCCATCACTCTCAAGTTAAGCAAATTAGTGTGAATGAGATGAGCGTGAACTATCTGGAAAGATGATAGCCTTCCTGCATCAAATCTCCAAAGGCTGAAATAATTCTTAAACCAAGGGTGAACTACTCAAAATCATCATTGAAGAACCCCTTGGATACTGTGTATGAGACACCCAAGCCTGATGAAAAGAAGCTTCTGTCAAGATCAATTGCTTTAGACAAAGATCCAGCTGATTCAGCTTCTGAAAGGAGAATTGCCAAGATTTTCAGGAATGGGAAAAAAAATTGTGTGGTGGCTGGACATCCTCAATTTGCTCAAGCAAAGAGAGAAGAAAAGGCTAGATTGAAGCAGGAAAAGAAGCAAGCTGCTCTAGATGCTAAAAAGGCTAAATAGAAGAAAGAGCAAATTGCTATCTTAGCCAAGCTACATGCTATAGATTCATCACAACAAATTCATGTTCAGCCATCTGAAATTACTGAATCAAAGAAGCAAGTTGAACAACAGAAGAAATCTCCAAGAATCAAGTAATTGGCTAAAAGAACTAAAAGGAAACTGGATATTGTTGATAAGGAATTGGAAGATCAATTTCCTAAGGAATCCACACCATCTACAACTCAAGCATCAAAGCCCTCTGTGGTTTTTGAAGATATAAGGGTGGTGGATCCCTACAGGAATATTCATGGTGAACCTATTGTGCCCAAGGATGAGCCAATAGAATGGGAGAACATACCAATTCCTGACTTCAATCTACCAATCCTTAGCAAGCCAAGAAGAAAAAAGTCAAGAGCAGTCAAGAAAGTGAAGCTGTCACCTCTCAAATCCAAATCTGTAGTCAAAGCTCAGTCCAAAGTCAGTAGGGAAGATTACATGTACTTGTGTGACATCAAAGAATTTTCTGATCTAAACCTCTATCTAGATGAACTAGATAAAGTGAGAGGAATTGATGCATACAGAAACCTACCTGAAAGGTTAGTGTTCAAGTACAAAGGAGGAAAGGAGATTCAGTGGCCACTTCACGGGATCCTTCAAGAAAGCCAAGATGTATTGATTAAAGTTTATTCATCCTTCAAGAAGAACTTTGGGTTCAACATTACTGCAAGAAGATTGGTACTGAAGAAGATTGAAAAGCTAAGGAGTGTTAGAGCTAAAGATGCACTTCCAAATACTCTAATTATCCCTTACACAGGGAGAAGAGTGCATCTAAGGCCCTACTGGTTGATGGAGTTCATGGATGACAAAGGTGTGAGAAGATTTTTCAGATTAGAAGACCAATTGAGCATCTCCAGCAATGAGACTCTTTTGGAAATGTAAGGAAAGCTAAATCTCTCAAAATCTGATGAACTGGAATTCCACGGGCAGCTCCAAAATTAGATTGAAGAAAACAACAGAAAGCTTGGAAAGAGATCCAGACCTTCAAGGAACTAGATAAATCTGCTCAGGCTAGAGGAGCATCTTGAAAATGACTGTGAGCAAAACTTTGTACATTTTGTTATTTGAAGCACTTTTCAGTAATATCTACTTTCTTTTTAAAGTTGTATTTTTAGGGTGTTTTGTTATCATCAAGTATCTCTTAATTTATGGCTACAATTCCAGTAGACATAAATTGGGGGAGATTGTTGTGTATATGTTGTGTACTTGATGATTTCATGAACAAAACACCTTGGTAGATTTTACTTGGTGAAATTATGTAGCACTCAACGGATAAGATTTATAGTCCCGACGGATGACTCATTATAGTCCCGACGGATGATGACTTATTATCCATCGAGTGAGTAGCTTATGTAACAATAAGTCTGTAGCACATTTATGCATAAACCATTGTATAGATTCTGTAAGTAGTATTCAAGTCATGTTGACTTTAACTAGATATGCAGAATAGGTTAATTAATAATAATGTCTTATAATTCTGTATAAATGAAATGAAGTCAAGTGCCAGATTGCTACCTGACGGATAAACTACAATGAAGTCGACGGATGATCAACTAGACAACCCGACGGATGATCAATAACTCGACGGATGATCATGAACCCGACGGATAAAGAATTCAAATATCTATTTACAGTGACAACACAGTCACATGCGTCGAGTGGATGCAAATGGAATGTGGTATCCTATTCAACTGGGTTTTCGAGAACAAAGAAGCATTTCTATTTCCATGCTATTATGAAGATATTCAAAGATGTTGGAATAGAGTAATGAAGTAGCATTGTAATAGACTAGATAGTTTTTTGTTTTATTATCCTGTCTCATTACTTTGTAATCTTGGTGATATATAAACCAAGAAGTAGCAACTAAGGAACTATCGAACTAAGCAACACAGCAGAGAAACATTTGTAAGAAAAATTCTTAGCATTTCTCTGTACTCTTAGTTGTTCAATTGGTGTAAGCAGCTGTGAGCATTTTGCACACAGGGTTCTCTCGATATATAATATATATCTCTGGTGGAATCATTCAAATCCACCAGAAAGTTTTTAAAGACTCTTGTTTTTAATTACTTGTGATTTGATTCATTTAAGTAACTATTCCGCATTGTGATAATCAATTCACACTTATATATATTCGAGTTAGAACATTTTTATTTTGAGAAAAAGTTTCAAGAATTCCATTCAACCCCCCTTCTGTAATTCTTGTCATATTGTTAAGGGACTAACACTTTTATTTATCAGACTTCCTGTTGAAACATAATCGACGCAAAACGATCCACAACCATTCACAATTCACATTCCCAAACATCGGTATAAATGTTAATTATTAATTATTATTATTATTTTATAAATTATAGGACTCAAGAATATTCATCACCGTCCACCATAAACACATAACAACACTTAGCAAATATTCAATTTCATTTCAAAAACACTATATGAATTGGGTCTTTATTCATAAGTGTCTCCCACTAGTTTATCTAATTTTTTCAACCCCCTAAGTGAAAATTAAGCATTCATAATGCTAGTGGGAATAGGGATCCTACATTCCATCACACAACCTCGGCTGTGGCACAAAACGTCATGTGATGTTCAATAGGCAGGCAACTCTTGTCAATTACATCTTATGTTATTCCCTAATATAACTTTAGCCTCTTGAATAATTGAGTCACGGCTGTGGCACGACAAACTCAATATTCTAAGTCAATTCTAACCCAACATTTCGTACAATTGAATCAGTCTCCAACGGTCCACGGCTGTGGCACGTACCGACCTTTAGATTCTAATTCAATGTACACATCTCTATGTAATAGACAAGTATTTCTTATTTCGAAATCAAAGCCATCGGCTGTAGCACGAAACGACAATGATTCAAAAATAAGAACTACTTTCTACCATGTTGGAAGGCTTTGACTGACACAAGCCCGTTGTGTCGTTGGCCAATTACTACTTGATATTATTTAATTTTAGAGGGATTATATTACATTACAATCATAATCATATTATAAAGATATTCTTCCTTTTAAATTAAATATTTTAAATCAATATTCGATAATCAGATGATTCCCAGATCGGGTGGAGCATTGTCAAGAGGCGTCACTTAATAACCCTTTCTTACAGATAGAAATCTGTTGTTGACAGAATCATCCTTTCTCTCAATATTGAAAATTCATATTCAATTACGTGTTTCATAAACACAAGAATCTCATGATTGTATTCATAATATTATTGTTAAAGCAAAAAACGATTCCTATTCTAGATTTCCTAGAGCACGCCTTATATTGATTTAAGTTCACCTAAATCTATCATCGCATGGTAAACATAGGCATATATCTCATATATAAAATTAAATAAACAAGTAAATGTAAAGTGCAATAAAGTAAATGTGTTTGGTTATGGCCCCATCCTATGTGATCTTTATCAAGCTCATGATAAAGATCAAGGTCAATCTAATATGGTGATGGAAATAAATACAACTACTTATTACATAAGTCTTCTTCTTTGTTTAGACTTCTTGTATGCCTCGTCTTCTTCTTTGTATCACCTCCATTGGATAGCCTTCTTGAGTCTTCAGTTACATTACATGATTGAAAGTAAAACTAATCTAATGAACTTACAAGAATAACTCAAGTTACATTCGAGATTTATGATTACAAAGATTGACGACATGCAAGTCGTATTTAAAACCAAAACCAAAATTATTACACTAAGGTCGAAAGGCCATAACCATCCACCATGCTCATACAACACATAAAAGCATGTTAAAACACATAATCTGATCTTAACATATCATATTATCCATGATCTAATCATAAAAAGAAAATATGACAAAAATCAGAAAAATCAGAATCAAATCAGAACAACAAGAATCACTGTTTACGAGTAGTAAACGACGTCAAATGCCTTACAGACGAGTCGTTGATAGCTTTAGCTATCAGTTTTGTTCAGACGCTCGTTTACCTATGGAATAGGGTATTCGTTTTGCGTAAATAGGACACCCGGCCCAGATTTCAGCAAATCTGCAGCAGCCAATTCAGAATCCGTATCTAATATGATTCTCATAATTAGAACAAACATAAAACATGTATATATCAGTATATATACAGATTACATAATCATCTTATGATTATACAACTCACATGAATATCATATATTCAAAACCATACATATATAAGTGTTATGCCCGCTTTCGGCCATGGGCCCTAAACAGGTCCCTGTGGGTACACTAAATAGCTGGACTCTTGTGTGTGGGCTAGAACCATGGATTTATATGACTTGGGGCAGCACATGCGGGCTGGGCTCGTAACATGCGAGCTGAGTTTACATGCGAGCTGGGCTCAAATGCGAGCTGGGCTCATGACATGAGAGCTGGGCTCAAACATGCGAGCTGGGCTCAAGTGAGGACATGCGAGCTGGGCTCACACATGTAAGGTGAGCTCATATTTGTCATTTGGGCTCTCATATGCGAGCTGAGCTCGGTTGTGCCCACGCGAGGTGGGCTCAGGTGCCTTCATGCGAGGTGGGCTTAGCTGCCCATACGCGGGCTGAGCTCATGAGCCCACATCTTATGGAAACAGAGGTAACATTATATTTATTATTTGAAGGCGGTGCGGGCCGAGGTGACCAGGCCGGGCCGCATCGAAAGACTTTGAGTGCAACATGGAAAGTGACTCATAGATGACTGAGTTGCTCGTAGATTTCGGGGTCGACACGGGTTGTTCCTACGATCACGGGAAGGATTGCGGAGATGCCGCGAGATTGTAGGAAGCGTGTGGAGCCGATCGAGATTTACGTGACTAATTGGCTGAAGGCCTGACTTTATCGTGGGCTTGGGCTGCACGGGCTGAAGAGTCCTAACCCTAACCTACGTGACTTGTTCCCCAAGAACTACGTAAGGCTTGATCCCTATAAATAGGGTACGTAGGCACTTGTATGAGAGATGAGTCGACACTTGATAGAGAATAACAAACCCTATTCTTTCTTAAGGAGTCCACATACAAGCTCAGCCACCACCAAACAACCTTCCTCCGCCCTCAAACACTGTCCTTGATCTTTGTTCCGCCCATTAACCTCCACAACATTGTTATACGAAATTCTCCCTATAACATTTGGCGCTAGAAGGAGGGGCTCGTTCATCTTAGGGAGAAAGATGACCAAAGAAAGCAAGCAAGCGACGACACCAGGGAGCGGAGGCAAGAAGGACCCTACTTTCGAACACACGCCCCCAGAGAATTAGGCGCCACCTCCACCAATTGCAACCGTGGACGGGCAGGCTGTGATGACGTATCTCGAAGGGCTGGCCGATCAGATGAATCAGATCAACGCCCGAATGTCAAAGGTAGAAAGAAGCTCGGTCCGGAACGCCAAGCGTAAGGCGCGCCGCCTCAAGGTCTCACAGCGTAGCTGGAAGGGCAAAGGCCCTCAGAAGAAGCTGATCCACGATTTTGATGACGTGGCAACCGAGACCAAACAGAAGAAAGAAACATCACGCGAAAAGGAAGATATACCCCGAGGCCATGATGAGCGGGGCAGCCAGATCTCTACGAGATCGGGGCCGAAGCCAGCTTCATCTGAGGCAAGGTCAACTAGCGTGCTAGACCGAGTGGGTAGAAAACTAAGCGAACATGACCTCAGGCTCAAATTGGAGAATTGTAAGAAGGAGAGAGAAGAGAAAGAGCCCGTGGATAAAAGAGGCTCGAAAAGGGAACGGGCAACGACCCCTCCGGAAAGACGTCAACACACCTCACCCAGGAGGGAGGAGCGACATAGACGCAGATACAATTGTGAAGAGGAGTCGCAGGACCGAGCTGGAGGAGGGGGACGCCGCGAACGACCTCAAGGCTCACATCATTCGAGTAATGCGGGAGGTGACAGAGAAGGAGAAGTTGTTAGAGTAAGGGACCTGAGAAGGATCTTAGATGAGATGGAGCAAGAGAAGAGAGGGCCCCCTGCTTCGTCTGCTCCCTCTCCGTTTACGGCTGCTATCCGATCGTCCCCCCTACCTCGGGTGTTTAGGCACAACCCCGACCTTCTATTCAACGGCGAAGCCGACCCGGCGGAGTACCTTATTCAATTTAACACTGAGATGGAAGTCTATCAGGTGCCGGAGATGACCCGTTGCAGACTCTTCGCGGCATCACTCAGAGGTAGTGCCCAACAATGGTTCTCCAAGTTGGGACCGGCTAGCATAAGAACGTGGAGGCAATTAGAGGACTTGTTCGTCAGACAATTTCAGTCGACCCTCCACTATTCGCCTCCTGTGGCCACGTTAGCCAACATCAAGCAAAGGGAGGGGGAGCCCTTGGCAGAATACTTTCGTCGGTTCAACGCCGAGGTCCCCAAGGTGAGAGGAGCCAGTGAGGAGACCATCAAAAATTTCTTGATAGCAGGGCTGAAAGAAGGATCGAAATTTTGGAAGAGCCTCCAAGCGAGTGAGCCGAGGACCTTGGCCGAGTTCTATGAGCAAGCCGAACCCTTCAAGAGGGTAGAGAAATCGATGAGAGAGCTGAAAATCAGCGAAAGCTATCGAGACAAGAGGGACCGATCCTCAAGCCCTGACGAAAGGAGGAAGACATATCGGCGTAGTTCGAGCCCGAAAAAGTCTGCCCGTGGCAAAGAGACCACTAAAGATTCGGGAAGGCCTTATACAAGCAAATGGCAGACACACACCCCTCTGGTAGCCTCTATCGACCACATATATGCTACATATGTGGGGAAGGGGGTATTCAGGAAGGCAACTCCTCTCACAGACTACAATAAAAGAGACACTTCGAAGTATTGTGCATACCATGAGGCCACCGGACACGATACAGCTGATTGTAGACAACTAAAGGATGAGATCGAGACTTTGATTAGACAGGGGAAGCTTACGGAGTGGGTTGTCAAGGAGGTTCGAAGACACAGGACGGATTATCATACCGTCCCTCCTCCACCCCCAGAAGACAAAGAAAGGGTCCCTCGGGCTGGTAGTATTCATATTATTCTAGGCGGGTCTCACATTGGTGGAGACAGCCGGAAGGCGATGGACAGATATGCTCGGGAAGCAAAGGACAAGCCGCTCACCAACGTCAATCATCTAAGCCAAAGGCCCCCGGAGCTCTTTGAAAGGGAGGTCGATGATATCGTGTTTAAAGAGAATGATGCAAAATGGGTGCATTACCCTCATACCGATGCCCTAGTCATAAAAATGAATATTGGGACGGTGAATGTTCACCGAGCAATGGTGGACACCGGGAGCTCGGCTGATGTTTTGACTTATGATGCCTACAAAAAACTGGGATTATTGGATAGAGAATTAACCTCAACAGGTGGGCACCTGTACGGGTTCACGGGAGACTCGATCGGAGTGAAAGGGACAATTCGGCTCCCGGTGACCATAGGAGAGGAGCCTCATGTGGCCACCCAGATCGCTATGTTTACAGTCGTAGACCAGCCTTGTGCCTACAATGTTATAGTGGGCAGACCCCTTATGAGGGCAATGAGGATGGTGACCTCGATCCATCATATGACGATAAAATTCCCAACCCCCACGGGGGTAGGCATCTTGAAGAGCTGTCAATACGAATCCAGGGTCTGCTACAACCAGGCACTCAAAGCGACCGAGTCAAGAAATGCCTCAAGGGAGATAGCTGAAGCAGGTGAGTGCGACATCCCCATGGAAGAGGCAGAGGGCAGGAAAAGAATACGTTCTGAGGGCCACGAGACTTGTAATTTGATTTCAATTGAGGAGTTGCCCGAGAACTACTTCGAGCACATGGGAATTCATGTGGAACCACGCCCAGGGGCCTTACTAATGGAAGCATCTCAGCCCATCATGTTGATACAAGAGGGGATTGTAGAGGAAGCAAGTGATGAAGAAGAGAGCCCAGAACAAATCACTGCAACACTTAGGAGAGGGAAGTGGGCACATAAAGAAACAACAATCACTATGGACCCACCCGATGGAATCACTCGAACTGTAACTGTGACCTCTGAACGCTTGATAAACCCGACCCAAGCTCACCAAACCGAGCTCAAGAATGCGGAAGGTTTGGCAATCACGAAAATGGAAAAAACTAGCGAGGCTCGAGCAGATCTAGACCCGAGAATGCCCTCAATGGTCGAGAGGGCCGGGGCCGCAGAGGACACAATCCCGATCTTGGTAGACTCAAATGATCTCTCCAAGGTACTCAGAATAGGCTCTAACCTAAGTCCTGACTTGAGAGAGGATCTAGCCCGCTTCCTAAGGGAGAATTTGGATGTCTTTGCATGGTCACACTCCGATATGATAGGGATTGACCCAAATGTCATGTGCCACCGGCTCAACTTGGACCTGAAAAAGAAGGGGGTTAGGCAAAAGAGATGGCCGATTAGTGGAGAGAGGGCAGAGGCCCTCAGAGAAGAAGTGGATAGATTAATGGAGGCAGGACTTGTGAGAGAAGCCTTCTACCCCGTGTGGCTGGCCAACCCTGTGCTTGTCAAGAAGCCCAATGGAAAGTGGAGGACATGTGTAGACTTCACCGACCTGAACAAAGCTTGCCCGAAGGACAGCTTTCCTCTACCCCGAATCGACCAGCTGGTTGATTCCACGGCTGGGCACGCGCTGCTTAGTTTTATGGATGCTTATTCGGGATATAACCAAATCCCCATATATGGGCCAGATCAGGAGCACACCTCCTTTATTACTGATCGGGGCCTTTACTGTTACATCGGGATGCCCTTCGGGCTCCTTAATGCGGGGGCAACCTATCAGAGGCTGGTGAATAAGATGTTCAAACATCAATTGGGGAAGACTATGGAGGCCTATGTAGACGACATGCTGGTGAAATCGAAAGAAGCGAGGGATCATGTCCGCCACCTGGCAGAAATGTTCCAGATCCTAAGGGAGTACAGAATGAAACTCAACCCCCAGAAATGCGTGTTTGGGGTTGAATCGTGGAAGTTTTTGGGATTTATTGTCAACCATAGAGGCATTGAGGCCAACCCAGCCAAGATACAAGCCCTACTCGAGATGAGATCCCCTCGACGGGTGAAGGATGTTCAAAGCTTAACGGGACGAGTGGCTGCCTTAAACCGCTTCGTCTCAAAATCCTCCGATAAATGCCAAGAGTTCTTCAAAGCAATCAAAGGAGTGGGGAGGAACTTTAATTGGACCGAAGAATGTGAGGAAGCCTTTCAGAACATAAAGAAGCATCTCAGTAGCCCTCCCATGTTGTCCAACCCAAAAGCAGGAGAAACTTTGATTCTATACTTGGCCGTCTCCGACTTTGCAATAAGTGCAGTATTAGTCCGAGAGGAGGATGGTGTCCAGCTCCCGGTATATTATGTGAGTAAAAGGCTAGCCGATGCCGAGACTCGATACACAAGCCTCGAAAAGCTAGCGTATGCTCTGATTCTGGCCTCCCGAAAACTCAGGCCCTATTTTCAGGCACATAAGATAGAAGTGCGAACCTCCTACCCCCTCAGACAAGTGATGCATAGACCAGAATCTTCTGGTCGAATGTTGAAGTGGACGGTTGAGCTCGGCCAATTTGAGGTGGATTATAAGCCAAGGACTGCGATCAAAGGCCAAGCCCTGGCCGATTTTGTGCTAGAATTTCCCCCACATCAAGAAGTGGAGCCGGGAGCCCTTATTGTTATACCTAGCACGGAAGAAGTTGGACTGGAAAGACAAAATAGTGCCCCATGGTGGAGCCTATATGTGGATGGTGCCTCTAACGGTGATGGAGCAGGAGCTGGAATCGAGCTAATCAGCCCAGAGGCTCACAAAATCAGACATGCGACCCATCTGGCCTTTCATGCAACCAACAATGATGCTGAGTATGAGGCCCTGATCAACGGTCTCAAGCTAGCTTTGGAAATGAAGGTCGAGAATTTGAATGTGTTTAGTGACTCCATGATTGTGGTCTATCAGATAAATGGGGGTATCAAGCTAAGGGGCCGAGAACAGAGCTTTACCTGAAGTGCGCACAGAGGATAATCACAAGATTCAACGAGGTGAGGCTGGAACTAATCCCGCGTGGACAGAATGAAGGCGCGGACGAGCTAGCTAAGCTCGGCTCGCGCCGCGAGAGCACTTTGCTAGGGACCGTGCCCCTTGATATACAGAGGCAACCTAGTGTTCCTGAGCACGAGGTGGGCAGCCTCAATAATGAGCTCGGCCCCACGTGGATGACATCTATTCTGGCATACATAAGAGAAAGTTCACTTCCGGACGAAAAGAACGAGGCAAGGAGAATAAAATACAAAGCAGCCCGCTATGTGATATACGATGAGATTCTATACAGAAGAGGGTTCAGTGTTCCTCTTCTCAGATGCATACATGGGGAGGAATGCAACTACATCCTAAGGGAAGTACACGAGGGTATTTGTGGCAATCACTCGGGGGTAGCTCTCTAGCTCAGAAAATCCTCCGTCAAGGCTACTACTGGCCAACGCTGAAAAAAGACGCCTTTGAATTCTCCCGAGCTTGTGATAAGTGTCAGCGATATACCAATTATTACAACAACCCCGTGGCCTCTCTCACATCCCTCATGAGCCCCTGGCCCTTCTCCATGTGGGGAATTGATCTGATTGGGGAACTCCCGAAGGCCAGGGGAGGCGTCAAGTACGCGGTAGTTGCGGTAGACTATTTCACTAAGTGGGCAGAGGCCGAGCCCCTAGCCACTATCACAGCGAGAAAGCTCAGGGAGTTTGTATACAGGGCTATTGTATGTCGCTATGGCATCCCTTACAAGCTGATATCTGACAATGGAAAACAATTTGATAACAAGGAGATGCGAGAGTTTTGTGAGCAGCTGGGGATTCAGAAGAGCTTTAGCGCAGTCTGCCACCCCCAGAGTAACGGGCAGACAGAGGCTGTTAATAAAATCATTAAGCATACCTTAAAAGCAAAGCTTGAAGAGAAGAAAGGAGCATGGCCAGAAGAACTCGCCCAGGTCCTATGGTCTTACAACACTACACCCTGAACCACAACTGGAGAGACCCCTTTCTCTCTGGTGTATGGGTGTGAAGCTATGGTGCCCGTTGAAGTGGGAGCAGGATCTTTTCGAAGGGACAACTATGACTCAGAGGAAAACGAGGTCAATCATCGGCTCTATTTGGATATGATCGAAGAAACTCGAGAAGAGGCTCAGATCAGGATTGCGGCATATCAGCAGAGGACAGCTAGGCATTACAACAGTAAGGTTCGAGCCCGAACTTTCAAGGTGGGAGATTTAGTTCTGCGCCGGGTCATGCCAAATACCAAGGTGGTGAGTCACGGAGTCTTGGGAGCAAATTGGGAAGGCCCTTACAAGATAAAATCGGTGCTCTGGGAGGGAACCTACCACCTCAATGATATGCAAGACAAGTTGATCCCAAGAGCCTGGAACGCGGAACACCTTCGCAAGTATTATCAGTAATATTATTCTTTTCAGACTTAGTATTATCTTCAAATATTCCTAAGTCTCGGGGGGTAGTGCCATATAGGTGCCTCCCTGAGACCACAAGCATGTATTCCTTTCACTTCCCATTATCTATGAATAAACGATTGATCTCTATTTGTGCACTTGATATTTTAACTTCTGTTAATAGATTAAATACCCAGCAGGGGACCCCATCCTTGGGAACCCATGCGAGGACAGAACAGTTGTTTTATTAACATGTTAAATCAAGCTGGGCCCCGACCCGCTTGATGCCAAGAACATGAAACGAGCCGGGCCACGGCCCGCTTAGGCAAATACGAACATATAGTAGATAAAAGATGTGGATAGAGATATAGGCCCGTGATGCGAGCTTATACCCTGGCCCTCAAAACCATAAATGCGACCCAGGGGGCCCAGCCCTCCATCAAACATACTCAAAGTTGCATGATGCGAGGAGAAGACACATGCGAGCTCCTAGTGCGAGCACACCTACAACACCTGCGAGTCGATGTGGGCTTGTTCCACTTGGCATTCTCTTTCAATGGTTGTTTGATTGAACAAATGACACGAGCTGAATAAATTGGGCTCGCAGTGAAGGGGTAACGCCCGCCATAAGCGGCCAGAGTTATGATTACTTTTTGGTCAGTAGAAGCATGGTAAAAAAAAAACAGCTAGCACCGTAAAGACATACGCGGGCACAAAAAACTTAGACATTTTATACAAACAAAAGATAAATAAGTTATGCCCCGAGGCAGAATATTTCAAATACAAGCGCGAGGCGAGAGGGGTGCCCGCTTACCCAGTCAAAAGTCTAGTTCTAATCAAAATTACATTAAGGGTTATCAGCCTCTGCTCCCTCACGATTTTCACCAGCGACCTGGGCCTTCTCGGCCGCGAGCCGAGCCTCCTCAGCAATTTGGGCATCCCTCTCCATCTTCAGCTTCAACTTGTCAGCATGCCTCGCTGTGCTCGCACCCAGAGCCGCCCAATCGAAGTCAGGAACCTTCTTCATAAAGACTTTCATGAAATTCCTGGCCCCCAGGTTCCTAGCATCAGCGAGGGCGGCCTCACGGCCCTCGGTCAGGGCAGAAACTGATCCCTCCAGCTCAAGCACCCTCTCCTCGAGGGCATCCTTCTCCTTCTTACATGCCTCAGCAGCCAGGTCATGAGCCTCCTTCTGCTCCCTTAGGGCCTTGTCGTGAGCAGCGTTCAGGTTAACTATCTTCTGATTATAGTTGTTCACCAGCGTAACTTTCTCTTGCCCGTGCTCAGCGACCTTACTCTGAAGGGGCTTGACTTTAGCCTCGAGCTTTGTGTTGGTCTGGCTGAGGGCTCGCATCTCTCGAGCCTTAGATAACTGACGATAGTATACTTCGGCCGCGGCTCGGGAGAGTGCATCCTGGTTAACCTCGAAAGCAGAAGAAGACCAATCCTTTAAATCCTGCTCGCTGATGTGACCTTGGGCGAGCCGGCCGAATGTGGTCGCAACCACATTGGCAGAAGAAGAAGAGGGAAGAGGAACATCAGAGGGAGCAGCTTTCTTTGGCTCAGGCTCGCCAGTTTTTCCTTCTTTACCTCTATGCCTCTTTAGTCGAGGAGAGGGCCCTGAATCCTTGAGATGCTCGGAGAGAGTAGTCATGCGGGCCGGAGGATTGGCCTGAGATCGAGCCCTTGTGCTCGAAGCTGCGGGCTGAACTGGGCCCGAGGCCGCAGCCTGCTCAGCCTCTTCCATGAAGGGGATAGGGGAGATGGCCATTTCTGAAAAAGAAAACAACAAAGCAATAGATTAGTCACAGCATGATGCAAAGGAAAGAAGTAATGCGAGCAGGTGAAAAATATGGAGAATTAAAGTGCGATGTGAAACAAGATGCATGCAGGAAAAGTGAGCACACGAGCTCGCGCATGCGAGCAGCCAGGCCCGGACGTGCGGGCCCGATATTCTTACCCTTTCTGGATCTCTTCCTAGATTTCTTCTGAGGAGTCAGCCTCACTCCTTCCTTCAAAAACCCACATGCGACCAGATTGGAGGTCGTTATGAGTTTTCGAATGTCCCGGTCCGCCTTAGCAAGGTTTAGAAGACTGTCCGCGTTTATCTTTTCCTGTCCCACAAGGACAGTGCGAGGCGGGGTGGCTGGAGATGAAAGAAATTCTTGTTAAAAGGAAAGAGCTATGGTAGAAGAGACGAGAGCGGGCAGGAGAAAACTTACATGGATTATAATAAAAATGAGTCTGGACTCGAGGCACCTCATGGATATAGAAGTAAGGGCTTTTCCACTTCCCTGAGTTGCTCGGCCCGTTGTGGATGAGGTTCTTCTTGTTGAAGCACGGCCAGACAGAGAAGTAGAAATATCCAAAGTCGTTAGGAGAATGCTTCAAATGGAGGAAGTAACCCAGCTGCCTCGCGGTTAGAGAAGGGTACCCGCATTTGTGGTACATGATGTATAATGCGAGGGCGGCCCGGTATCCGTTTGGATTGATCTGAAGGGGTGCGAGCTGGAAGTACTCGCAAACATCTTTGATGAAGGGATGAAGAGGAGAGGAGATTCCCAGCCTTAATAGGAAGGTGGACAAGACCATGCGAGGCACCCTGCCTCCATTCTCCAAGTGATTGAATCTATAGCATCTCATATGAGGTAGGGGCAAGACAATATGGCCCTCGAGCTGAAACTGCTCAATGTGCTCGGCCAGATGTTTCTGAGTCAGCGAGGTAGGCAGGTCGCGACAAGCGAGCACCTTAACCTCCTCGTTTGCAGTTGAGCTCTCCTCCCCATCAGGAATGATCTGCCTTTTGAAAACAATCTCACCCTCGAGCTCGGGCTGGGCAGGAGGCACATAAGGCTCAGGAGAGGCCGTGGGGGCATAATTATAGTTACAAATCTTGTACAGACTTGTAACATCTGCCACCTCCTCGCTCTGAGGAGAGTCATAGGACCAATGCGAGCCGTCCTCTTCACCCTCGAGTCCCAGGATGGGATATTCAGCAGCTACAGGCTCTTTTCCTTTCTTCCTGGTGTCATAGTATGCACTCCCCAGGTCGCTGTCAGTTGATTCCGAGTCAAGGTGAATGGGGTCGAGGTGGTTAGCTGCTGCTTGCCTCAGACGGGATGCCCTCTCTTCAGCCATTTCTCTTAAAATCTCCTCGGCTCGGTCTTTATCCAAGGGAGCAGGCTCGCGGTTTAGCAGCTCTTCTACCCCAAGGGAGGCTGGAATATGAGAGAGGTCCACGGGCCTATTTCTCCAATTATATATATTCTTCTCCCTGGTAAAATCCTCAGGGTTCGGGTCGAGGTGAATATCAAGCGAGCCGGATCCAGCTGCTCGCATCGAGTTCTCAACTCTGGCAATGTTCAAAGCCCCTTGAGGGGTGACAGCTGAGCCGGGAGAGATAGGTTGGCTAAGACGACCAGAAAGAGAGGTCAGCTCGCGTTGGAAGTCCTTGGAGCCTCGCTGCTCAGGAGGGTATTGGTTTAATGGAGATGGAGTAGCTGAAGAGCAAGCCGGGCTAGCAGAGATGCGAGCCGGGCTCGAGGAAGAGCGAGATGATCCATAGGAGCGGGCTGAAGACGCACTCGACATCTGTAAAAGATGGTGAAAATTAGTGTGTGGCCCTAAAAAAAAAAAACAAGTATGGGATCGCACCTAAGTGTCCTCACATCTCACACGGGATCGCACCTAAGTATCTAAACGAGCAAAAGGACTCGCATCGCGCGTTGTGGTTGTGTGTGAACTCACATCGAACAGGTGGTGTGTGCTCGCATGGTGTGCGTGAATAAAGCATGAATAAAAAACGGGCTCAAATCGAAGAATACCTGTGGGAGAGGTGTATGAAGATCCTGATGAATCTGGTCCCGGAGAATATCGCCGCCGGTAGACGGTTCTTGTTGAAATGATAATCTTCGCCGTGGTAGATCCTTGAGCAAATTGAGCAGCAATTCAGGAAGTGTTCTTGGAAATGTGAGAAATGAATTGAAATCTCACATATTTATAGGGGATAGGAGAGAGAAAGGAGGAGGCGACACGTGTCGTCATCTCATAAGATGACACGAATCCCCACGCCAGCTGTCCAACGGCTGTCAAAATGAATGCAAAGATGAAAGGCATGCGAGGCGAGACACGCGAGGCGGCTTGGTGCGGCCTGGTGGGTTCACACTTGCGAGGCCATAAAAAGATTAGAAAATACCTAGCCTCAAGATGCGACCAGGAATTTTGGGGGGTAGTTGTTATGCCCGCTTTCGGCCATGGGCCCTAAACAGGTCCCTGTGGGTGCACTAAATAGCTGGACTCTTGTGTGTGGGCTAGAACCATGGATTTATATGACTTGGGGCAGCACATGCGGGCTGGGCTCGTAACATGCGAGCTGAGTTTACATGCGAGCTGGGCTCATGACATGAGAGCTGGGCTCAAACATGCGAGCTGGGCTCAAGTGAGGACATGCGAGTTGGGCTCACACATGTAAGGTGAGCTCATATTTGTCATTTGGGCTCTCATATGCGAGCTGAGCTCGGTTGTGCCCACGCGAGGTGGGCTCAGGTGCCTTCATGCGAGGTGGGCTTAGCTGCCCATACGCGGGCTGAGCTCATGAGCCCACATCTTATGGAAATAGAGGTAACATTATATTTATTATTTGAAGGCGGTGCGGGCCGAGGTGACCAGGCCGGGCCGCATCGAAAGACTTTGAGTGCAACATGGAAAGTGACTCATAGATGACTGAGTTGCTCGTAGATTTCGGGGTCGACACGGGTTGTTCCTACGATCACGGGAAGGATTGCGGAGATGCCGCGAGATTGTAGGAAGCGTGTGGAGCCGATCGAGATTTACGTGACTAATTGGCTGAAGGCCTGACTTTATCGTGGGCTTGGGCTGCATGGGCTGAAGAGTCCTAACCCTAGCCTACGTGACTTGTTCCCCAAGAACTACGTAAGGCTTGATCCCTATAAATAGGGTACGTAGGCACTTGTATGAGAGATGAGTCGACACTTGATAGAGAATAACAAACCCTATTCTTTCTTAAGGAGTCCACATACAAGCTCAGCCACCACCAAACAACCTTCCTCCGCCCTCAAACACTGTCCTTGATCTTTGTTCCGCCCATTAACCTCCACAACATTGTTATACGAAATTCTCCCTATAACAATAAGCATATTATATCAACATCAAATCATGGCTAATCACGTACATTCACGTACATGCTGATATATCGACAACAGTTAAACACATAAACGAATTAAAAACTTTTCGCAAGTAGCTCTGATGCCATTGAAGGGTTTTAGCACATAAATGCAGGGAAAACATAAATTTAAATCTTAAAAAAAACGAAACCCTCCGCAGGATCCATGCGAAAAATAATATTTAATTCGTAGTTCAGTATGTTTACCTTAAGAAGCTTTACGTTAATGGAAAGATGGAGGTATTTAATGGCGATCCAAAAACAATGAACGAAGATCCTTAGCAGCTGCTCCTCAAGTGTGAAGCACTCCACCGGTATCCACCAAGAAAATGATGTAATGGAGGAGGAAGAGGTTGAGAGAATTAGTTGCCTCCCTCTTGCTCTACTTTAGAATTAGGGTTAATTATTTGGGTTGAGGCAAATAGGGTTTATAATAGTATAATTATAGGCAAAATTTTCAGCTGAAAATTTTCCATAAAATATTATTATTATTAACCCTTTAATTAGTTATTCTTATTAACCAATTAACTAATAATTAAAACACCTTTTAATCATTAATCCCTTTTCTAAACACTTTAGAAAAATAATTCTCTCACTTGATTTAATTTTCAAAATTAAATTCTTAATTAATAATATTAAGAATTAATTAAATCTCATTTAATCAATTATTAAATTTCTAATTAATTATTTATTTCACAAATAAATAATTACCAGCCATTATTAATTCATTCCTCCACCATTAAATCATTCTCTTTTATGGTGTGACCCAGTAGGTTCAATATTAAGCAGGTAGTAGAAATAAATAATAATAAAACTATTTTATCATTATTTATATAAATTCTCTAATTCATTAAATATGATTAATTAATAAATTAATCATATTTATTCTACATCGTGAGGGATACTTCTCAGCATATCGCGACTATCCGGATAATACGAATTCACTGCTTAGAATACCAAGAACCTATTCAGTGAGTAGTTACCGTACAATCAATTCCTTCTACCCTGCAATGTCACGATCAAATACAAGGCATGGAACTTGTGTCAAGCCTATCTTATTTAATCACTTGCTTTCCCATTCACTATGCTTAGTTCTATTTAATGTAAATTAGAAACTCCTTTCTAATTTCATTCACTCTGGCCAGAGATTCCTGAACTAACATAAGTGGATCAGCATTGAACATTCTCTTCCTACACTGGAAGGGGTAGATCCTTTATTGATCATACACTATCTTCGTGTACAAATTCCTATACCCAGTAGAGCCCTTATAATTGTCCCTGGAGACTAAGAACTAAACCAAAGCATAGTTCAGTGTACACAAGATGACTATGATGACCTTAAGTCTAAGGATACTTGTACAACTATCACTATGTGAACAACTGCTGACACGTGAGTGAACTCCATCAGTTGTTCAGCTGTGTGAGTCATGTTCAGTGAACTTATTTTATAATAAGCACCTACATACTAGCTATAGTGTCACCACACAAATGTCTATGAGAACAGACATCCTTCATAATGAAGCAAGCATAGTATGTACCGATCTTTGTGGATTATTAATTACCAGTTAGTAATCCTACGACCAGGAACTATTTAAGTTTAGAGTTATCATCTTTTAGATCTCATTATTATGATCTCATCACAATCCATAAAAAGCTTTACTCTAAAATGTGGTATATCTTATTTAAACACTTAAAATAGATAGAGCCCGCAATAAAAAAACAAAACAAGTCTTTTATTAATATCAATGAAATCAAAAACAGATTACATAAAAGTTATTCCTAAATCCTCATACATGATTGGACTTAGGACATATCTCTTTCATAAGGAATATCATAGTTTGTACTATGACTATTATCAAATAAAACCTTATTTGAAGGAAGTTACTTTAATTCCTTCTAGTGTAAAGTCTGATGCAAAGTCTGATATAAATTCTGATAAACAGCATGTTAGCATAAACTCTGAAACTAAATCCGCTGCAAACGCTAACAAACTTAAAAAGGCCAAAGGATCCAAGCAAGTCTGGGTCCTTAAAACTAACCATTAGTGGTCTTTGTGATTGTAGGGCAATAGGAAAGATATCCTAGTGCTGGACAGTGGATGTTCAGGACATATGACTGGAAATAAAGCCCTGCTATCAGACTTTATGGAGAAAGCTGGCCCAGGAGTTTCTTATGGAGATGAAAACATGGGAAAAACTCTGGGATATGGCAATATCAATCTTGGGAATGTCATCATTGAAACAGTAGCTCTTGTCTCAGGACTTAAACACAATCTGCTAAGTGTGAGTCAAATCTGTGACAGAGGTTATCACGTGGATTTCTTTGAAGAACATTGTGAAGTTGTAAGAAATTCTACAGGAAAAGTGGTTCTGAAAGGTTACAAGCATGGTAATATTTATGAAGCCAGACTTTCAACAAGTTCTGATGGTTCTGCAATCTGTCTGTGGAGTAGAGCATCAAGTGAAGAATGATGGAATTGGCACAAAAGACTCTCTCATTTAAATTTCAACAACATAAATGAGCTTGTAAATAAAGATCTTGTGAGAGGACTGCCAAAATCAGTAGTTTCTCCTAATGGCCTTTGTGATTCATGTCAAAAGGAAAAACAAAGAAAATCTTCTTTCAAGAGCAAAACTGAATCCTCAATTCTTGAGCCTTATCACCTATTGCATGTTGATCTATTTGGTCTAGTCAATGTCATGTCAATTGCAAAGAAGAAATATGCTATGGTTATAGTGGATGAGTTCACAAGATACACTTGGGTGTATTTCTTGCACAAGAAGAATGAAACAGTATCTACTCTAACTGATCATGTCAGACAGCTGGATAAGTTGGTCAAAGATTCTATTAAAATTATAAGAAGTGATAATGGCACTGAGTTCAAGAATTTAATTATGGAAGAGTTCTGCAAAGAGCATGGAATCAAACAGGAATTTTCTGCACCTGGAACTTCACAGCAAAATGGAGTTGTAGAAAGAAAGAACAGGTTTCTCATTGAAGCTGCACGAAATATGCTTGATGAAGCAATGCTACCAACCTATTTTTGGGCTGAAGCTGTGCAGACTGCTTGTTTTACACAGAATGCTACACTCATAAACAAGCATGGAAAAATACCATATGAGATGGTGAAGAAAAAGAATTTAAATATGAAATACTTTCATGTATTTGGTTGTAAGTGTTTTGTTCTTAAGACTCATCCTAAACAGCTGTCAAAGTTTGATCTAAAAGCTGATGAAGGAATCTTTGTTGGATATCCACTTTCCACAAAAGCCTTCAGAGTCTACAATTTAAGAACAAGGGTTGTCATGGAATCTATCAATGTCTCTTTTGATGATAAGAAGATTACTAAACTTGAAGATTTTGATAATCATGATCAGCTGAGATTTGAGAATGAAGATTTAAGTTCTGATTATGTAAATTCTGATGACTTAAACTCTGATCTTGTAAGTTCTGACGGGTTAAGTTATGATATCATTGAAACTGTGGTAACAACTCCAAAGGAAAATGTGCTTGTCCAGGGGGAGCAAGCTGAAGATCCTACCACAACTCAAGACTCTCAAGAAGCATCAAAACCTATCACTGTCTCTTCAAGTTCTGATTCATCAAGTTTTGATGAGCCAAGTTCTGATAATTCTAGAAACTCTGATACTTCAAATCCTGAAGGATACAACTCAAATTCTGAAGTCTCAGAGAGCATAACTACAGGGGAAGCATCATAAAATGCTGATGGAGATAGCATGGATCATGGGGGAGGATCCAGTTCTAGGAATCAACTTCCATCCGCAAGGAAGTGGACCAAATCACATACACCTGACTTAATAATTGGAGATCCTGAAGCAGGTGTCAGAACTAGAACTGCAACAACAAATGAATGTCTCTATCATTCTTTTCTATCTCAGACTGAACCAAAGAAAGTAGAAGAAGCTCTTCAAGATGGGGATTGGGTGCAAGCAATGTAGGAAGAGTTAATTGAATTTGAAAGAAATAAAGTCTGGACCCTAATGCCAAGACCAAAGGACAGATCAGTTGTTGGCACAAAGTGGGTGTTCAGAAAAAAAACTTACAATGATGGCATAATTACAAGGAACAAAGCAAAGATGGTTGCTAAAGGCTACTCTCAACAGGAGGGTATTGATTATGATGAAACATTTGCACCAGTTGTTAGATTGGAAGCCATAAGAATCTTTTTGGCTTATGCTGCTCACAAAAAGTTTAAAGTCTTTCAAATGGATGTAAAAAGTGCTTTTCTCAATGGAGAATTGGAAGAAGAGGTTTATGTGTAACAACTTCCAGGCTTTGTAAATTCAAAATTTCCAAATCATGTCTACAGGCTTGATAAAGCACTTTATGGCCTTAAGCAAGCTCCAAGAGCATGGTATGAGACTTTAGCTCAATTCCTTCTGGAAAGTGGGTTTTACAGAGGTATAATTGATAAAACACTGTTCAACCTCAACCATAGAAAGGACTTACTTTTGATACAGATATATGTTGATGATATCATATTTGGTTCTACAAATGCCAAACTCTTTGAAAGGTTTGCAAAGCTAATGCAGTCAAGATATCAAATGAGTATGATGGGAGAATTTAGTTATTTTCTGGGACTTCAAGTCAAGCAAAATAAAGAAGGTACTTTTATCTGTCAATCCAAGTACACCAGTAATTTACTCAAGAAATTTGGAATCCAAGACAGTTCAACTACATCCACTCCCATGGCCACTGCAACCAAGTTAGATAAAGATACCGGTTCATCAGTAGATATTACTAACTACAGAGGTATGATTAGCTCTTTACTCTATTTAACTACAAGTGGACCTGATATCATGTATGCTACCTGTCTTTGTGCAAGATTTCATGCTGATCCAAGAGAACCTCATCTAATAGCTGTGAAAAGAATTTTCAAGTACCTAAAGGGTATAGCTGATCTAGGATTGTGGTATCCTAGAGAATCAGATTTTAAGCTAATAGGTTACTCAGATACAGATTTTGCAGGATGCAAAATAGACAAGAAAAGCACAAGTGGAAGCTGTCAATTTCTTGGAGGCAGATTAGTTTCTTGGTTTAGCAAGAAACAGAAATCAATTTCCACATCAACTGCAGAAGCAGAATATATTGCTGCAGGAAACTGTTGTGCACAGATTTTTTGGATGAAGAATCAGAACTGGATTATGGCTTAAAATTTTCTAAAATACCTATTTACTGTGATAATCAAAGTGTTATTGCTATGACAGGTAATCCAGTTCCACACTCAATGACAAAGCACATTAGCATTAAGTACCATTTCATAAAGGAACATGTGATGGAAGGTACAGTGGAATTGTATTTTGTTCCAACAGATCAACAACTAGCAGATTTTTTCATAAAACCATTATGTGAAGTTACTTTTACAAGACTGGTAAATAAACTTGGAATGGTTTCAGGTTCTTTCACTAAATCTGCTTGGTTTTTGTTCTCCTACATCAGACTTTATAATCAGTGTTTACAGATTATCTTATCTTCATGAAATTTTTGCTTAAATTGAAATACATTAAATGCTGATTATTATCTGATGTGGATCTATATACTCTGATAGTGATTTGAATATTTAGTGACTATTCAATCAAATGAGGATACATGTGCTAGATGTTGATCTAGTAGTCCTTTAACATACTAGAAATCCCATGTTTGAATTAGTTGTTTATGTGGAAACTCATTAATACAAGCAAATTCTGATTTTGAGCTTAGTCAAATTTATTTTGTGTATCTTATTACTAAGTCAAAAACTAGATTCTTACTTCTTATCTATCAAATTCTGATGTTAGTAAATCTTAAGGATAACCTAAATGTTGATAAGCCTCACTTATCTGAAGAAAAGAAAAGAAAAGAAAATTAAAGTCAGGTACTCCTTTGAGATCTAGAGTAAATATGTGGAAGGGACGACCCAAGTGCATTGCTGGTATTAAGTTATATGCATTAGAAAAGTAAATAAATTTTTCTTGGTGACTTTTCACATTCTCTGATTACTGGAGAAATACTCTGATAATAGCATAAATTCTGATAGCAGTTGTGACTCATTTACACTGAGAAGCCACTGTGAAAAAGAATTCTAAAAGATGCATAAAATGAGCACAAACAGTTGAGGTGGACTCATGCACAAATTTATCCTATAGTAGACTTCATTATTAATGACAGATTTTAAGCACTTTTCTTAGTTACGCCTTATTTCTAAGATGTACTGAAGTATATCAGACTTTAATCTTTATCTGATATTTTGCTAATGTACACACTTTTACTCCATATGAATGATGAAAATTACTGTGGTGATTAAGTTGTTTTTGACAAACAGTTAAGTGTCATTTGCATAAATTCTGAGGACAAGTTCTGATGGAAGTTCTGATGATTAAACTCTGAAGAAACATGTCAGTATTTGTATGAAGAATCACAGAAACAGATATTCACTTTTTGAGTACAGAAGTCATGTTCAGATGACTGTTAAAATCTGATAATAGTCAAGTTCTGATATTAAATTCTGATGGAAACTCTGATGCTTACGTGGCATTATTCTTTACTTGACTTATTTGTGGTAAATACTGTAACGGTCATATTTAATTAGAATATATTTAGGTGAGATAAAAACAGTCATAATCATTTGGGTTAGTGGTAAACCTGTTTGTCTTGAAAAACTGCATGTGCACGTTAATTATTGCTTATTTCTCGTGCCCACTAACTCTGCTTTAACTATTTACTGGCTGACAGGTGTACAAGTGTCAGTTTTACTTCTAAAAAGGACTGTTGAGTGGAGAGAGTATATATATGGGAGTTAGAAGATTTTTAATCTTTTACCTACTTTTCTATTCTTAATCTCTCTTATTCTCTCTCTCTAATATTCTCTGAAGCATTTTCCTACAGGACTTTTATCAAACACCTTGTGCACAATATATTTTCTCACTTATTTCTTACAGAAATGACACCAAAAGATATTATTTTCAATGGAGCGAAGTTTGTCCCCAACAATTACTTGGCTATTCTTAGCAAGAGTGAAGCCCCGTCAGATCTTCATTTCGTTCAGGACTTTCTCGCTAACTCTGAGATAGGTTATGCACTGACCCAACCAGACACATTCTCAGGAACTCAAGTGCTGGAGTTCTGGAGGACAGGCATGTATGATGATGGTGGTGCCAATGGGTCCCCAAGTATTGTCTTTACTACAGGGGAGGATGCCCATGTGGTAACTTTGGCCACAGTTCGACAAGCACTCCATCTGCCAGAAAACTGCACATATTCAACAGTTGAAGAGCCAGTTCTTCAACAGCTAATGGCCAATCTGGGCTATGAGAAGACTCTGGCGAAGTTGGGACAGTTGAAGAGACCTCATATAAGGAGGGAATGGAGTTTCTTCTTCGACTGCATCACCAGGACTTTTGCAACCAAGTGCTCAAATTTTGATGCAATCCCAATTCTCAGTCAACAAATCGGGTATGCTCACACAAATCAAACTCATTTTGACTATGCAAATGTTGTTTTAAGCTTTATTGGGGATAGGATGACAGAAGATAGAAACACTGTTTATTTTGCTAGATTCTGTCAGCTTATTTATAGTTCTTATTGTTCTGATGCACCCCAATTAGAAAGTGAGTTAATTGAACCATTTAAGCTTGCTAAGAGAGCATTTAGTGACATTATCTGCTGATAATAAGAAAACTATTTTGAGACCCCTCCAAATTCCCAAATGTGTCAAACAGTTTTTGGTAAACTCTGACCCATCCACATATACTGCTCTATATCCTGATGTCCAACCATCCCAACCTCCATCAGCACCTACACAACCAACCACCTCTCAACCTCAATCAACTCAACCCACAATCAGAACTTACTTCCAACCATCAGCTCAATCCCAACAACAACAACAACAAGCATCAGCACATACCATCAGACCTTCATCTTCCTAACCTAAGAGGACAAAGTCTGTTCCTCAGCTTCCACAAAAGAGAAGGAAAATGATTCTCAGGGATGAATCTGATAGTGAAGAGGAAGCACAGGTTCATGCATCAGAACCTGTGACAGTTGAAGCTAAAACATTGGTTTTTCAGAAAGATATAGAAGCTGAAGGGTCAACCCATTAGGTAAATGCTGTAGCTGAAGGTTCTGATACCTTGAAGAGGAAAAGAACTTTAAACTCTGATGATAAAGCAACTCCATCTTTGGCAAGGAGATTGAAGAAAATGAGGGCTAAGAGGCATTTGGCTAAGCCTCCATTAGAAGATACTGAAGAAGCTGAGGAAGGAGATCAGGAATATCTTATCTCAAAAGAGCCAATTATCATTGACTCTCTGCCACCTCCAACTAAAGACAAAGACACTGTAAAGGATACAGTGGTTACACCTCCTATTTATCCTCTTCATGAAGATGTTATAGTTGAAGATTCAGGCTTAAGTCCTGAAATTGACATCAATAAGATGCACATTCCTAATATTCTGTATTTGGAAGCTCCTACAGCAGCTCAGCCATCTACTAATAATTCTTCAATCTTAAATGTTGATTCTGAGATACCATCTACATCAATTCTGGATCAAGAACCTGAAGATCAGAATTTAGATGAAGTTGAATCAAAAACTCCTATTGCCTCACACACTGTTGTGTTATCATAGGTTAATGAGTCTTCATCAAGCTCTGGAGATAGTGTCTCGGTACATACTCCAACTCCTGTACTTCAAAAGGAAGCATTGGTCAAGAAATTTGTTGAACAGGATGCTCCTGTACCTTGGGATAAAACTCATAGAGGAGTAAAGTGGACCAAGAAGTGGAATGAAACTGATTTCATTCCAAGCTCTAAAGTTCTGACAGAGCACATTGCTAAAGCTGATGAGCTTGTGATAAATTCTGATATCAAGACACAGCTCAAGATCACTGCTCTATCTACCAAGAACCTTCAAGGTCTACACTCACAAACTCAAGAAAAGGTTGATAAGCTTCTTGAAAAAGCTGAAAAGCTAGATATGGAGGCCAATCTTGACAAAAAGAGGTTAATCAAACCTATTTCTGAAAAAGTAGAAGCAATTGAGAAAGCTCAAGAGAAGCAACATGCCCAAATCTCTGAGGTTCTGGCAAATTAAGTTTCTTAACAGGCTCAATTGAATGATATTCAATCTTCAGTGGAACTTCTTCTCTCACTCCTACTATCAAATGATGCCAAAAAAGGGGAGAAGTTAGTTAAGTCCAAATGCTCTAATGATCAAATACCGAAGAAGAAAGATGATGAACTGATGACCAGGGAAACCCTAGCAAGGGTAGAGGTCAAGTTCAAAGTAAAGGGCAGAGCAGCAAGGTTTCTTTAAGGAAACTAATTACTAAAGCAAGCAAATCTTCTACTCAAAAGAAGACAAGTTCTGAAGCTGCTCAAACTCAAAATCTGATAGCAAGTACTGAAACTCAAAATCTGATTTCAAGTTCTGATGAGCAAAGTCTAACAATGCCTGATGTTCTGATACAAGGTGGAAGTCAAGATTCTCAAAAGTTCATGCAAACTCTGAAGCTCAAGGGAAAGCAGACTACTGCCTACTACAAGGATCCCAAGATTCAAACACTTGATGAGGAAATTGCTAGAAGATTATTTCTGAAGCATAATCCTGGAATGGATTTAGAAAATCTCAAGGAGGAAGAAGCTAGATTTAAAGCTGAAAAGAAAAATCTAAAGCCAAAAGCTTATGTTGCAAAGAAACCTCCAAGGCCTAAGGTAAAAGGCATTGTGATCAAGGAGAAGTCACATACTGAGGCATCAAATCCCAAAACAAGATCACAATATGAGATTGATCCCAAAGATAAAGGGAAAGGGAAAAGTTGATGAACCAACCAAGCCATTGGAAACGAAAATTCCTTAAATTCTGATAAATCCATTGTGCAAAATGGTTCAAGTTACTGATGATAATCTTGCTGAAGATAAATATGTTCAAACTCTGAAAAGAAAGAAGATTTCTGAAGAATCAAAGACAACCTCTGACAAGGCTCAAGTTGTTCAGAGTGAAGAACAGCAAGCTATAACTGAAACAGCAAGTTCTGATAAAGTCATCAAGTCAACCTTTGACAGTTCTCAAGTTGATTTAGACAAAATGGAAGTAGCTGATAAAAAGAAACTTTTATAAAAAAATGTTAAACCATCAGATCCAAAGAAAAGCCAATTGATGTTTACTTTCATGACTATTGGGTTAAATGCTAGAGGACCAAGAGACAGGGCTGGGCTAGATTCTAATGAAGCTAAGATCATGATAGGACATGAAGTTGCTACTAGAGATCCATTTCTATTGACTAACAGACCTCTTGAAGATGTTACACAGAAATACCTTGATAAGGTTATATCTGTTCAACTGGTACTAAATGTTCATAACAAGCACAATGTCAAGGAAAATCTAATTCTATTTCTTGAAGATGGAAGGATATATCAAATGTCAGAATCAGATGTGCTAAACAAATCATTGAAAGAACTTCAATTCTTTCATTAACTTTTAGAGGTAAAGTCTGATATTACCAGGAGATGCTCAAAGTTCATATTAAGACCATCAGAGATAAAGCAAGAATTTATGGTTCAAGAGGTACAGAATTTATTCCTAGTATTGTTGAAGATAATGGAAGTGAAATTCCAATGAAGAAGAATTCTGCTAAGCTTAAAGTGTTACTGAATGAGAATGTCTATGCTACAATGAAGATTCTTCTCATCCTAGGGTAATAAGACTGGATGATAGTTTAGAAAGAAACCATATCTCTATTTTAAGGACTATAATCTACCAAATTGGAAGTCAGAATGAAGAGATGAAGAAAGTTAAGACTACACTTTCTCAAGTCCTGAGAATTAAAGAAGAAAAGTTGATATCAAAATTTGTCAAGAATTATTTTGGATTCAGATTGACTCAGTGAGATTGGTAAAAGCTACAAGGACTGTAAGTTGTATTTAGTTATCTAGTTAAACTCTTATAGCATTTGTACTTAAATGTTTTTGACATCATCAAATCTATTAACTTGTATATTTTGCATAATTTACAAGTTGGGGGAGATTGTTAGATATATTTGAGATGTCGTATCTAATATGGTTTGTGTTTAGTTTTCAGAACATAAAAATAGGACAAATCAGGACTTACTGAAATTAGGACTTACTGGAAGTCAGAACTTAATATCAGAACTTAAGGTCATATCAGAACTTAAGTGCGGGGAGACTTACAGTTAAGGAAGGAAGCTGATTTACAGTAGAAGATCGAGACTAAACAAAAGAAGATATGCATGGAAAGAGTTAGAAGACTGGAAGACTTGTAGAAGATATCTGATTGATATATTTTAGGAGATAGAATTATATTCCATATCGATTAGAAGTTATCTTGTAACTGTGTACTATATAAACACATACTTAGGGTTTACACTATATGTGTTATCATTATCGAGAAGTTTATATATTGTAACCTAGCAGCTCTTAGTGATATTTGTTCATCACTGAGAGAGAACAACAGTTCTTATTGTAATAGAGTTTATTCAATATACTTTATCTTTGTTACATACTCGTGTTAAATCGATTTGATTGTATAAATACTGTATTCAACCCACTTCTACAATGTTGTGTGACCTAACAGAATTTAATCCGAATTTTTTTTCGAAATAATTTTAAAATTCTCAAAATATTCTAAACTTAAGGAAATATGAGTTTCATAATTTTTGAAACATTTTAGAATTTAATACTGAATTTACACTAAAATACACTCAGAAAATTATTTAGGGATAAATAATTGATGAAATAATGTTTTCTAAATTTTATAAATTCCCATAAATAATTATTGAAATTATAAAGTCATAAAAATAATTTTAGAGATAACACCAATATTTTTGAAAATAAATTCTCCATAAAATCACTCTTAAAAGTAAAAATAAACCAATACGACTCAACAATTAATCACACAAATAATACTCGTATACCACGAAGCACATACAACTAATATCAAATACAACATCTAGCTGACAGAACCATAACATATTTTATTTATTTAATAATTACACTTTAATATCAAAATTATGAGGCGTTATATTCTATACCGATTAGTTTAATTAATTTCACTGTGAAAATTCTTCTAAAAGTCTTAGCTAACAGATTAAGTCTAGTTGTTGAAGGCATAATATCGGAATAACAACCAGCTTTCATAAAGAAAAGAAGTATAGCATATAGCATTTTGGTTGCTAATGAAGTTGCACATAGCATCATCAAAAATGAATGCTCAAGAGTAATTTTTAGGATATATTTTGTTTAAGCTTTTAATTCGATATATTGGAGTTTTCTTGTAATATCATTGATAAGCTTAATTTTTCAGAAAAAAGAAACGCATGGATCAAATCAATCTTACCTTCAGCAAGGCCTCTAATGTTAAATAATGAATCTCCATTACAAGAATTCAAAATGCTTCGAGGTTCCCGTTAAGGAGACCTCTTATCATCTCTTTTATTCAATATAGTATGAGAAATGTTGAGCAGTTTTTTATTGAAAGCCTCTAATTTAAGCATCATTCAAGGTATCTTAATCAACTCAAAGATTGATATCACACATCTACAATTTGCAGATGATACGATATTATTTTTGAAGGATGATTTGCACTCAATCAAGGTGATTAAATTTAATCTCAAATTATTTGAAGTACATTCAGGCTTAAAAATCAATTTTCATAATAGTTACTTATATGGATCAAAGGGGAATGAATATGTAATCTCGTGATGGGCACAGAACCAAACTACAATGTTTATATGGATCAAAGGGGAATGTATATCATAAAAGATACTTATATGGATCAAAGGGGAATGTATATCATAAAAAATATATATGATTTCTAGAGGTTACAAATAAAATTAATGGTTAAAATGTCAATCAGATACCATTATATACTATTTGATCTTAACTTGAAATTATACACATTTAAATTAAGCTCATATTATATAATTATCGATTTCCGTATTTAGTTATTTACATTTAACATTCATTAAAATATAAATAATATAAGTGAAAATATATAAATATATTAATAGAAACTCGTGCATGGCACGAGTGTAAACTAATATTTTAAAATTATTGTCGAGAGAATTGAGACCTTGTATTTTTTATAGGATGGCTCAAAGAGAGAATATTTTTTAGTATAGATCTAACTGTTTATTTGTTTATAAAAAAATTAACAATCATTTTAGTATATTACCCTGTATAGAGAATATTTCTAAATTTTTTTTTAGATGAATATTTCTTAAATCAAGAATATTTTTTAGTATATATATGATGACTCTTATATATTTAGGAAAAATCTAACTCTCGGTTATTTTTTTAAAATATAAACAGCGTTTTTATTAGTGAATTGTATTCAAAAACAGTAATCATTGAAATGTCATGTCTTCCATCCACAAAATTTATCATCTAACCGAAGGTCATGCAGTAATGTCCTCAAAAGTTTAGATAATAAAATTTTAATATATCTCGTTAAAACTCACAATAGTAAATCAGTAGGACTCGTCAAGGAAAAAGAGTGTAGTATACAAAATATATAATATATAAAAATAATAAAACCTATAATATAAATCTTGTGAAAATAATCTATCTATACTAAAATAAACGGAATGGGGTATAATTTGGTTCAACATTTATCTCCTAATTTTTGGTTATTAAAAAAATAAACAAATAGTGTTATATATCCGCTAAACTACTAAATTATTAAACTACTACACACATACTTTACTTCCCCTTCTAAACTACATTCACAACTTATCCTATTATTAAAAAAAGAAATAAATAGCGTTATATATCTATTAAACTACTAAATTGTTGAACTAGTAGATATAATATACTTATCATGTTATCCTATTATTTTTTAAAATTTATTATTATTATATTTGTATATAAATATTTTAAAATTATAATATAACAAGATTAAAAAAAATTAAATTATTAATGAAAACCCACACAAGATATAATGTAGTAGTATATAGTAATGGATAAAACAGGATGATGGCCAAAAATACCACTTTTTTTTGAAATAGGTGACCAAAATACCAAATTCGAGAAATGCGGCCAAAAATAACGATGAAATACGTACCCTTTCTTAGATTGGGTATATGCCCCATTACCCATTCTCAGACTGGGTATTTCAACCATTTTTTTTTATTTTTTTAAAGTTGAAATACGCTTACTAAGATTGGGTATATGAAATACGTTTTCTCAGATTGGGTATATGCCCGAATACCCATTCTCAGACTGAATATTTCAACTAATTTTTTTTTTTTGAAAAATGTTTTTCTACAAAAAAAAAGTAAGATTTTTTTTTGAGATACCCAATCTGAAAATAGGTATTTGATTGATAAAAATGGCCAGAATATTGAAAATTGTTATTTTTGTCACTTAATCCCAAAAAATATTATTTTTGTCATTATCTATATAATCTTAAAGGCTATTATTGCCCATATAACTTTTACCCACTAATTTACCCATGACCCATGATCCATGACCCAATTTTTTTACACATAAAACTTTATATTATACACATATCCATGGATTAAATTAATATTAACACATATGGAAACTAGCCTAACATATCAATCTATACACCTAAACTGCTCCTTGATTATAGCAACTGAATAGTACATTTGAATTTTTTGAATTGTACTCTATCTAAATATGGTAATATTGTATAACTCTAGCCTCCTCCTTCGATCGTCTCTTTCATTTCATGCTCTGTCGACTACGTCTACAATCACGATATCATTATTCATACATATCACTGTGAATCTGTAATATGTACACACATATATGCTTATCCATATATTTGATTCTTTATTTCTATGATCCTCATAATTTTGAATTGTATTTTCGCAGATGATTACCGATGGCTGCTTTTGAAAAGCGGGTAATCATTTTATTTCATTAACGATTCAAAAGTATATCTCTGTTTTCATTAATTTTTCGATTATGTAAAAACTTAAGTTTTGCGCTCCAACTGTTTGATTATGGTTTTAAATAACTCTGTTTTGTTATTTTGGTTGTTTCCTTGAACAATGATTTTAAAATGAAGGATGAGGAAGTGTAAAATAATTTATCTTATATAAGTTTGTAAACTAATTTATCTTATGTATGTTTGTATTAGATGGTTTTTTTATTGTTTCAACTAATTTATTTTCAATGTTGTTGTAGATTATTAGTCGAACCAAAGATGGTTTTTCGTGTTTTTACGAAGTAGGTGATTATTAGAGTTTGTCAAAATAAGGTTGAGTTTAATTATTTGATTATTGATTGTGTATATGTAGATGTTGTCTTACGATGTTGACTCATTTTTATAATTTGAATTTGGGAATAGATATATTTTCGTATTCGTAGGTTTTAGCTAAAATTTAAAGTTTGATGAGACTGAAGTTTGATGAGGTTGCATCTGCGAAGAAAAAATGGTTGACGCTTATTGATTTTGACATTGGGAAGCCTTTTGGAAGAGGAAAGTTTGGGAATATGTATCTACTGAAAAAAAGAGGGCCAATCCTTTTTTCAATATTTAGATTCTTGAACTTATGTTATTTTCGTATAAGCATTTGGATTCATAATATACATGATCTCCATCTACTTTCCCACCATATGTTGTCTTTTTATTTTGGAAAGAACTAAATATCAGTTTTTTGATGATTGTGTGGTGATTGGAAATTATATGCGCAGTGAGTTGGCCCTGATGGAGCATCAACTACGCCACAAAGAAGGTATCCAAAATTATCACAACACCGTAATATTCTAAGGATTTATGGATATATCTATGATCAGGTACTGAAAAATAGTTAGCTCAATACATCAACAAAAATTGATCAAGCAAGAATATAATAGTATTTTTTTAGGAGTTTTTTACAACCTTCCAAGAATTTAATTTTTTATTAGGGTCTAGATTAAACATTTAGCATATGTGATTATTTCCTTTAATTTTTATTAGAGCTGAGCAGGTTGGATAATGTTTGTATATGCTATTGTATATATCATATTATGTTGACATATCTAGGCTATGTATTTTGGAGAGTGAATTTTGATGTATGAATGACTATGGCTCGACAAAGTATGCAGCAAAATTCTTTTACTTCTCTTATTTCTGGTTCTGTAGGATTATCGCGTAGCAATGCTAGATCAGCGAATCCGCAGTGCTGGGATTGGCTCAACAATGTATGCAGCAAAATTCTTTATTTTATTTTGATTTTAGACTCATCGAGAATATCAAACCAGTGGTACAATTATCTGCAATGGTGGATGACACACAATGTAAACTTCAGGTAACTACTTCATTTTTTGTAGATTCTGCTTATAGAAACTGAATCAAGTTTTCTCATCTTCCTATCACATCACCCTAATATTCTAAGGCTTTATTGATATATCTATCATCATGCACTCAAAAATAGTTAGCTCAATACATTAAAAAAAAATTGATCAAGCAAGAATATAACATCAAATATTTTTTTGAGGAGGTTTTTTACAACCTCGCAAGAATTTAATTTTTTATTAGAGTCCAGATTAAACATTTGACACATGTATTTATTTTCTTTCATTTTTATTAGAGTTCAGCGGGTTGGACAATATTTATATATGCTATTATATTTTTCATATTATGTTGACATATCTAGGTATGTATTTTGGACAGTTAATTTTGATGTATGAATGGCAGTGGCTCAGATGCAGCAAAATTCTTTTATTTCAGGTCTTTAGGATTGTCGCGTAACAAAGCTTGATCAGCAAATCAACACTGCTAGGATTGGCTCAGCAAAGTATGCAACAAAATTCTTTTATTATATTTTGATTTTAGACTCAATAAGAATATCAAACCAGTGGTACAATTATCTGTAATGGTGGAGGACACACAATGCAAACTTCAGGTTACTACTTCATTTTTTATAGATTCTGCTTTTAAAAACCAAATCAAGTTTTCTCACCCTTCTAGAGGATAGGTCACTAGCAGTTGCTAAAGCACTATTGTGGACATGTTACATGTTGAAATAGAGGTTCCAGATCAGTACTTTGTTAATATGGTACATTACAAAACTTGGCCCGGTGAAGAATCTTGAAAAGGCCCTTTACTTCGTAATTTTATATATATATTCTGGTATTTTTAATGCCTTTTGACTCTGTATTCTTATTATTTAAGAGGAATTAAAGTTTTGTGAGACATATATCTTCAATTTTTAGTTTCATGACTACGTGATATTTTATTATTATTTTTATATAGAATGGACACTTTGAAGAGACATCTCCCCTTATGTGGACAATAGGGATTACAAGATCTCGAGAAAATAGATGTGAGATTTGAAGAGAAAATTTATACTGTTGCAACCATCCAGGTTATATATATGCACATTGTTAGGGAGAAAACACACGCTAATATTCACGCAAGTCTACGCGTTCGCAAGTAGTATAAGATATAAATCAGATTCGTTCCCACAGAGACTGGTTTAGGTTAAGTTCAATTTATGCACCTATGCAACAATGTATGGTTATCGCTCAATGCTAAGACAAATAAAAAATTGGGTTTTAATTAAACTAAGAGATTATACTAAATAACATTAACTAAGAGAATTGAGGTTGAATTACTATATATGACAAACATGGGATTCTAACTTCATTACTACTTCATTCAATAGCCTTTTCGTTCTTAACCTTAGCATGTGATGGTGATGACACTAATCAGATAACACGAAACTGATAAACACCAACTTTCATTGCACGAGTACCATTCTACCAAACATCCATAAAAGAGATAGAAGCTGAATAGGTACCAATTATATTGAGACCCTATATGTGTATAGAATTTGACAACATAACAGTTTAAGCATAAGTTATCCATAATGATTACATAGGGCAAGTAAAACGGTTAGAGTTACCTACACATACATGAACCTATGCTGGCATGGCAAGTTCTAAACCTCTATATTCATTGTCGCTTAAATAGAGATTAACACGCTATCTTATATGTTAGCTACGCACATAAGACGAATAAGCACAACCAATACTAGGATATCAATCAATCACCACACACCAAGATAGCAAAGCAAATTAACTACTGAAATCTATAAGTAAATCCGCTAGAACCCCATGATAACGATTAGCCCATAATCCAACTCATCGTCATCATGGGTTCCAATGGAAGCATGGTATAAAACAAGGTCTTAATAAATAGAATAGTAATTAAAGTACGAATAAACGAGATCTAGGTTCAACAAGAACGAAAACGAGCATCCAAAGTTACAACTAATTCAAAGAATCACAAGTTGAAAACAAGATCTTCTTTTTTGAAGCTGTTCTGTGCTTCTAGGTCTTCTCCTTGGTATCCCAATCTTCCGGGATGATGAAAACCCTTTTTTTAAGTATATATATGCCCCTAGTGGACCCGGACCCTTAAAATCGTCAAATTCCACTCAAAAAAGACTTTTTCAGCGAAATCAGCGACCAGCCGCGCCCTAATTCAGCTCTCCTGAGCGGGCGCTCAGCTCTCTGGGCGGTCGCTCAACTCTCCTGGGCGGCCGCTCAGACAGCTTCTGGAAAAAATTCCGATGAATCTTGTTTTGGACATAACTTGAGTTCTACTCGTCAGAATTAGGCGATTCAACTGCCCACGCGAAGCTATTGAGATTCTCTACAACTTGACAATGGCCTTGGCTTCCAATTCTGATCGCTTTTCATCACATTTCCTTTAAAATCTTATTTCTTCATATAACTGATACCTGAAATGCAATAACACAAAAACACATCAAAATACAAACAACTTGAGTCCAAAACACCAATTTAAGCTTGTAATAAAGCATTCCAAGTGGATATAAAATCCACTTATCACACCCCCAAACTTGAATCGATGCTTGTCCTCAAGCATAAACAGACTCAAAACTACAAAACAAACCTAATGCATGAATGCAACTACGTGAATGCAATTAAATGATAATGCACTTGATCCCCTCAGAATAACCATAACCAAATGAATAAGACAATGCCTCTAAAAATGCAATGACTTTAAACAGAGCTCGAATAAATCCCACAAACCAACTCACAAACCAGAAACGTGTGTATATGGAATGCTTAACATATATCTCTCGATACTAGATCAATAACCATAACTTATCTATCATCGAAACAATCAAAAGTTTATAAACAGAATAGACAATAAACACATTATGACTCACAACACCTCTTTCTACTAGAGTTATACAAGGATTCACACTATTATTGAACACATAGCAAAGATGCTTATTTGATCGTGCAATGAATGAGGTCCCAAAAGACTTATGTAATAATACCCATGTAGCGAGCGTTAGGTTAGCGGATCCCAGACTATAAAAGCCTTAGGTCACTAGGCACAAAGTCCCTTAGAACTTAATAACTCGAGTATTAAAGAGCTCACTCTTGATTAATTATGCATAAACATATACTTTTTTCTTTCTTTTTCTTTCTTTTTCTTTCTTTTTTTTTCTTTTTTTTCAATAATTTCTGAATGAGTGTGTTTCGCTCCATCTCATTCAACCCTAGACTACTCATAAAAATATGAGCCGGCTACTAGCCATTTGACGCCTAGCCTTACAACAACTAGCAATGAAATCCAAGTTTTTCTCCAGATAAAAAGATTCAGTGTTTTTACGTCATTACGAGAATATCACAAATTTTAAATATAACCAAGTGATTAAATCTCAACAACAAACAAGTATGATCATGATCTAGATCAAAAGCAACCCTATAACACTTTGTGAAAATATTTGTTTTTGGCATGCAAATCAATTCATTAAGACTTAAACATCCCTTTATTCGTCATCACCACACTGAAATCAACATCAACTTATCAAATATCATAGTTCATCTTAAGGAATCATGCTAAATATGCATGCAAATGCAACTTATATGAAATCACATAAAAATAAACAAATATGTCCTAAATGAACAATCATGCAAAAATATGAATGAACTACAACTAAACATGTAATATGAATCTATATGAATCTATATGGACACACACTACTAATCCATACATTATCACCCCCAAACTTAAAATTTTCAATGTCATCATTGAAGGTAATAATAGGGATTTCAGGCATAACTAATTAGCGGGAGAGTCACCCTCATCGGGTGGAGGATCAGGTTGCCAATTAACCTCGCCACCAGTGTCTCGAACAATAGTACCCAAAACATGTGTTAAATCTGCAGCAAAACGATGGTGAATGTCATGCATGGCCTCCATACGCCTAGTCACTCGCCTATACTGCTCATCACCAACACCAGTCCTATCAACTAACTGTGGTACATGAGAAGAACCCTCTGTAGGCATTGGAAGATCCGTCCAGCCACTCTCTACATCATCAAAAATATATCCCAACCCCTTATCATGGGGTGCACCTAAGAATGAATAACTCAAGTGATCTGGTAGTGGATGAAGCTCAAGTGTGGGAGCATCTTCAATAGACGGCTCGAGATGCTCCTAAGAAATTTTCAGCTCTGCTAACCCAAGAGAATCGAATGACATATCCAACTTCTTCTCCCATGGAGGTGCATTCAAAACCTGCAGTTGTTCTACTCTTCCTTCATCTTCAAAAACTGAGTCGACCCGCTCTATTTTAAAGCACTCTTCTTTTTCTGTGGGTAACTTTATTTCCTTGAACACATTAAAAGTGACCTTTTGATCGTAAACCTTCATCTAAAGCTCTCCTTTTTGCACATCGATCATAGTTTGGCCTGTAGCCAAGAATGGTCTTCCCAAGATGATGGGAATCTTCTTATCTTCCTCGAAATCAAGAATTACAAAGTCAGCAGGGAAGAAGAGTTTATCCACTTTGACCAAGAAATCCTCCACTATACCTCATGAATAAGCGATGGAATGGTCAGCTAGTTGCAATGACATGTATGTTGGTTTCGGATCAGGCAGACCAAGCTTCTTGAAGATAGATAAGGGCATCAGATTGATGCTAGCTCCTAAATCACATAAACACTTGTCGAATGACAAGTTTCCGACTGTGCAAGGAATAGTGAAGCTTCCAGGATCTTTAAGCTTCGGAGGCAACTTCTATTGCAGCACAGCACTGCATTCCTCCGTTAGAGCAACGGTATCTAAGTCATCGAGCTTCACTTTCCGAGAGAGAATACCTTTCATAAACCTCACATAGTTAGGCATCTGTTCAAGAGCTTCAGCGAAAGGTATGTTGATATGAAGTTTCTTGAACACCTCCAGAAACTTAGCAAATTACTTATCCAGCTTTTTCTTCTGCAGCCTTTTAGGAAAATGTTCCTTGGTTCCACCTCTACTTCCTTCTGCACATCTTCTTCAGCCAAAACTTCAGATTCTGGAACTTGAGACTTTTCAGGCTCTTCGTCTTGCTGAATTTGGGGGCTTGCAACCTTTCCAGACCTTAAGGTGATGGCGTTAACCTGTTCTTCAACTTCCCTCTTGCCTGGATTGGCTTCTGTATCACTAGGAAGCATTCCTGGTGGCCGATTCAATAAGGAATTAGCAATTTGCCCTATTTGGTTCTCCAGAGTCTTGATAGAAATAGCCTGACTTTGGCATATAAGAGCCTGGTTTTTGCACATAAGCCTCAACTCCTCCAATTCAGATTTTTCATTTGAAGATAGACAAGTATCATGATTTTGTTGTTGAATTTGGAGTTGTTATTTTGGTGCAAATTGTTGTTGAAAACCAGGAGGGTTGAATAGCTTATTTCCAAACTGCTAGAATGGTTGTTGCATCGCATTCTGATTGTTGCTCCAGCTGAAGTTAGGATGATTCCAGTTGTCAGGATGATAAGTGTCTGGAACTGGTTGTTGCGATCTCTAAAAGTTGCTCACAAACTGAGCTGATTCACTAAATATAGCGCATTGCTCTGTCACATGCGGACCTGCACACAGCTCACAAACACTTCAAGAACTCCTGCTACCTTTACCTGTGGACATATCTGGGTTGGATACTAATATTCATTAGCAGCCATCAATTCAATTAGATCATAAGCTTCCTTATAGCTCTTTGCCCATAATGCTCCACCTGCTGCTGCATCGAGCATGGGTCTGGACTGTGCTCCCAACCCATTATAAAAACAAGTGATGATCATCCAATCAGGAATTCCATTATGAGGACACTTCCTAAGCATCTCCTTGTAGCGCTCTCAAGCTTCATATAAAGATTCTCCCATTTGCTGCGCAAATTGAGTAATAGCGTTTCTGAATGCAGTTGTCTTCGCCATAGGGAAGAATTTAGTAAGAAACTTCTGAGCAAGATCTTCCCAAGTAGTAACCGAACCAGCTGGTAGAGAGTGTAACCAGCTCTTAGCCTTGTCCCTCAGAGAGAATGGGAACAGTCTCAGCTTCACAGCATCTTCAGAAACACCATTGAACTTGAAGGTGTCACATATCTCAATGAAATCCCTAATGTGTGTATCGGGATCTTCCGTTGGGGAACCCCCAAACTGGATTGAATTCTGCACCCATTGAGTTATGCGAGGCTTGATCTCAAAGGTATTAGCTGTGATAGCTGGCCGAACAATGCTAGATTGAATGTAATTGATCTTGGGTTGAGAAAAATCCATCAAGGCTTTCGTTCGTGCTGCTGGATCTCCCATTGTAATGAGTACCTGAAATGCAAACAAATAAACCGTGAAAGTAAAAGAATCCGAGTCAGTGAACTTTAACGACCACTGATGACAAGCACATAAACTAAAAATTAACACCGAGTCCCCGGCAGCGGCGCCAAAAACTTGTTAGGGCGAAAACACGCGCTAATATTCACGCAAGTATACGTGTTCGCAAGTAGTATAAGATATAAATCAGATTCGTTCCCACAGAGACTGGTTTAGGTTAAGTTCAATTTATGCACCTATGCAACAATGTATGGTTATCGCTCAATGCTAAGACAAATAACAAATTGGGTATTAATTAAACTAAGAGATTATACTAAATAACATTAACTAAAAAAATTAAGGGTTGAATTACTATATATGACAAACATGGGATTCTAACTTCATTACTACTTCATTCAATAGCCTTTTCGTTCTTAACCTTGGCATGTGATGGTGATGACACTAATCAGATAACACGAAACTGATAAACGCCAACTTTCGTTGCACGAGTACCATTCTACCAGACATCCACAAAAGTGATAGAAGCTGAATAGGCACCAATTATATTGAGTCCCTATATGTCTATAGAATTTGACAACATAACGGTTTAAGCATAAGTTATCCATAATGATTACATGGGGCAAGTAAAACGGTTAAAGTTACCTACGAATCATGCATACACATACATGAACCTATACTAGCATGGCAAGTTCTAAACCTCTATATTCACTGTCGCTTCAATAGAGATTAACACGCTATCTTATATGTTAGCTACGCACATAAGACGAATAAGCACAACCAATACTAGGATATCAATCAATCACCACACACCAAGATAACAAAACAAATTAACTATTGAAATCCATAAGTAAATCTGCTAGATCCCCATGACAATGATTAGCCCATAATCGAACTCATCGTCACCATGGGTTCCAATGGAAGCATGGTATAAAACAAGGTCTTAATAAACAGAATAATAATTAAAGTATGAATAAACGAGATCTAGGTTCAACAAGAACGAAAACGAGCATCCAAAGTTACAACTAATTCAAAGAATCACAAGTTAAAAACAAGATCTTCTTTTTCGGAGTTGTTCTGTGCTTCTAGGTCTTCCCCTTGGTATCCCAATCTTCCCGGATGATGAAAACCCTTTTTTTAAGTATATATACGCCCCTAGTGGACCTGGACCCTTAAAATCGTCAAATTCCACTAAAAAAAGACTTTTTCAGCGAAATCAGCGACAGCCGCGCCCTGATTGGCCGCTCAGCTCTCCTGAGCGGGCGCTCAGCTCTCTGGGCGGCCGCTCAGCTCTCCTGGGCGGGCGCTCAGACAGCTTCTGGAAAAAATTTTGATGAATCTTGTTTTGGCCATAACTTGAGTTCTACTCGTCAGAATTAGGCGATTCAGCTGCCCACGCGAAGCTATTGAGATTCTCTACAACTTGAAAATGGCCTTGGCTTCCGATGCTGATCACTTTTCATCATATTTCCTTTAAAATCTCATTTCTTCATATAACTGATACCTTAAATGCAATAACACAAAAATACATCAAAATACCAACAACTTGAGTCCAAAACACCAATTTAAGCTTGTAATAAAGCATTCGAAGTGGATATAAAATCCACTTATCACATATTGCGTATATTATTTGAATATTATAATACGTGAACTCTATTTCGTCATATTTTTTCAGAATATTTAAATTTTAAGAAAGTTAATTATTGAATGCAATGTAACTTTGTCATGATTTTTTTATTAAAATCTTGCAATTATTCAATTTCATAATGATTATCAAAGAAAAATATTATTGTATATGCTGACTATGGAAGCAAAGTATATGATGCCTAATTTTATGTGGTCTAGCTCCTTTAATAAATGCGGAATCCCTCATATCCAGGTAAATGTGCTTCTGTACTATCAACTATGTTAAGTAACACATGTTTTCTTAGCTTATGTCTTTATCTGATTTTGAAAATAATATGTAAAATATATTTTGATGTTAAAATATGTGCATGTGAAAATGAGAACAGCCTAACACATTTAGCCTATTCCTATTCAGGTTTGTATTGCACGTGCACCGTTATATCGACAACTTCCAAGATGGCTCATGGACAATTTGTTGATGTTGTATCAGTTGAAAATTATAAAGTTTGTATACAATCACCCAGGTACATAGAAAGGACAAAGCAATATTACATGAGATGTTTCACAAATAATAATTTCTTCCACTATTTGACATGTCGGATAGATGCAATTCATGCATGAACATGGGCATTGTTACATGGAATACATTTTAAGATTTGGACCCCAGAACAGGAGATGTGATTTCTTGGTGTTTTCATAGAAAAATTAAAGTATAATTAATTTTGTTATAAAATTTAATGTTTCATGTCTTTAACAATAATAACTTAGTTTTGTTTATCTTATTGATTACATATATTTATCTTATTAATTTTAAAGGTAAAAGAATTTATTTTCTTAATTATCTTTCATTTGTTGGTAAGAAATTTAGAAATCAAAAACTTTGGAGGAATCGAGTGGAGACTTAAGAGGTTATATATGGGTTTATTTATTTTCATTCAAAAGTATGAGGTTTTGTAACCAAGTCCAAGAGAACTGCCTGATTATCTAAATTCTTCCATGCATGGCCTGATGTACGCTCAGATAGGGGTAGTGGGATTAAAAAGCAGTGTTCTGATATTATCCTGAGGTGCTGGTTTGAAGCATTATATAATCCGGGTGGTACTAATAGTTTAAGGTAATTCATTTTGCATAGGGTCTTAACATGATTTTTTTTCTGTTTATATGGATTCTAACTGAACATAAATACGGTAATGTCTATAAATTTTAATATGCGCGGCGATGTACATAAGCTCATTAAATATAACTTCCACATTAACATCAAGCAGGACCGACATATTATATGTCACTGCCAGCACTAAATCTTGTATTGGTTTAAGTGGCCACTGTCAAGGCACATGACATAAATGCAATGTATAAGAAAGGTACTGGTGCACGTTTCAATTTCTTTACCATGGAGCTTGCAAAGTCATGGTGTATACAGAATATTAGTGTGAAGCTATAGAGGTTTGAAGTTTGATGGTTAGCGAAGGAGTGGCGCTGAAAGCAATATCGTAGAATGCTTTACTCAGATTGTGAGGCGTTGTCTACCGTTAGAGAACATACAACAAAAGGAACAAAAACTACAGTACACTTGCAGAGTTATTCTACATATCACTTGCTAATGTATTCTACATATATACGTTTCACCTTAGTTTTTTTTCTCCCAAATATGTCCATATATTTTATGGGTATAATTATAAATCTTAAAATAATTTTACTAAATTTGTCAATATTGTAAAATACTTTCATAGTTTGGGGATGTGCTGGGTATGTTTGTAAGTGTTCATGTTGTCTCTGTATTCAAAACAGATCAAGGGATACCACATCACGTAACAAGAAAGCTATACATTCACAGGGGGTAAAGTTGTTGGATACAGGAATTGTTGTACGTGAGTAAAGGAATTGGAGTTATATCGTGTTAGTCATTAAACATTACTCAAAATTTATTTTTTGTTATATAAGTTTATAAATATACTTTATACTTTGTTAGATGGATCCTGTATTGATACAAAATTTGAGGATGATTGCCCAGCTATGATCAGAGCCCGTTCTTATGTCCTCGTTACATTAGACAGACTGATATATAAAATTGTCAAACTGTGTGCATTATTCTTTATACGTTTTGTCTTTATATATTAAATTTCCTGGTGGTATAACCTGTTGTTACAAGCACTTACAACTGACAAGATTCACTTAATAAATTTGTTTCAAAATTTATAGAGCAAAAAAAGACCCTCACTTAGTTAATAATTGGAATTATTGTGGCCATGGATCTATATGTGATACAAGACTAGAAAACAAGTTTTAGAGATGAAGTTGATTGAAAATGTTTTCTCACAATAAAGGTAGATAACAAATAATTTAGTAAAAAAATATTATTAAATCTTCTAAAATATATTCAAAGATAATGAATTGAGAGTCATATTTAAAAAGAAAAAAAGTGTCTTTTGTATCGCCTGCAGGTACAATTTTTTTATTTTAATTTTGATGATATTTTTGGCAATTGCTCCTTTATTATATAAATATATATGATTTTTTTTAAAGATAAATTAATTTATAAATTATTTTCAACTAAGTTGATTTAGTTAAAATTATATCGCCATATATAAATGTTAAACTATTATTAATTTAAAATATTATAAAATTTTAATTAATGAATGAACAATTGCCATTTAATCATATTCAAGTCTCGACTAATCAAACTACTTTTAATTAAATATTCTATACACTATATTGGGAATCAACCCTAAAATATCTTTTTAATAATTCTTTAGATTTCATTTCATTCATATTATAATTAACTAAATTAAATGAATACAAATTTAATATTTAATAAATATTAGAAAGATCATTTAAAAAGATACTGAATTGTTATACAATTAGATATTTATACTTAATTAAAACATATTCATAATACATTTTTTATTCAAATACCTTTTCAAAAATTTATAACAAGACGACGTATTATAAAATTTACAATTATATTAAATCACGCTAATTGATAATTTTCCAATATTGGAAACCAAATTTTATAATGATTTTTTTCACATTTCATTAGGGTAAATGGGCAAATTCATCACTGTCTTTTCGAAAACTTTCACTTGGGTCACCAACCCAAAAAAACTTTCAGTCACATAACAGTTTCATACAATATTGTCAATCGTAACACTTGATTTCAAATTATTTTCACGTCCGTTAAATTGCCATTGACTTTAACGGCGTGTCGTTAACTTTAACCACGTCGGTGCCACATCTGTGCCAGATGTAATAACCCGACCCATTCCTAATTAACCACCCATATCAAATTAACCCGATTTACTAAAGAAAATCAAGTGTTTATTATTGCTTACATCTAAACCAACACATACGACTGGAGAAAGGGGGCGATCGATCAATCGAAACGGACGACAGATGTGATCGAAGATTGAAGGCAACCTAGTAATCATGTAAGCTTCGATCTTATGCTCATATTTACCCTATGTATATATATGTGATTTATATATGTAAGTTTCGATCTTATTGTGATATATAGGTTAAACCCTAAATTGGTAGTTGTTACAATTCTGAAACCCTAATTTGTACTCATTATTACCTAATTGGTAGTATAATTATGAACCCTAAATCGATATACATGTGTTTTACAGGCCTCAAGATCTAGTAATATATTATGGTGGTCATTTTATGACTTGCCTGAAATATCAATATGCTGGACCTAAGTTAAAGTGTTTTAAAGGAATTGAAGTTAAAGAATTGTCTGTGAAGAAGATTAGGGAGATAGTGAATGATGTAGTAAAAGATGATGATAAGCTATATTATGCCAAAAATGGGGTTACTCCTGACCTTGGTTTTAAAATGTTGTTGCCTTTTAACCCCTCTACAACTGGAAAGGACATAAAGTGGAGGCCTGGACTCATTTTTGGTAGTAAAAAACAATTTAAAAATGCAGTGAGGGAGTATTATATTGCTACTGGGAGACCATTGAAATACCGTGTAGATGACTTGCACAGGATGCATATAGTATGTACTGAGGGGTGCCCTTTTAGGTTGTGGCTATCATATATGGTGGAGTATAAGGGATGGTAAATAAAGACAGTACATGATGAGCATAATTGCATTTATCACTACAAAAACAACCTTGTTACGATAAATTATCTAGCAGATCTGTATGGGGATAGAATACGGAGGAATCCAAACTAGAAGCTATCTGAAATGCAAGAGGAGTTCAAGAGAGTTTTGAAGGTGGAAGTATGTGATGCCAAATGTTGCAGGGTTAGAAAAAGAGCTTTAAGTGGGATTGCAGAAGAGATGGTGAAATACTATGTTGGTTTGAGGAGGTTTGGTGGTGAGATTTTGAGGAGTAACAAGGAGAATACTGTTAAAATATCCACAACCAGGATGAATGAACAAGATTCTCCTTGTTTTCAAAGATTTTATGTCTATTATGCAGAGTTGAGAAAGGGATGGAAGGAAGGTTGCAGACCTATCATTGGTTTGGATGGAAGCTTCCTGAAGACAGTATGTGGGGGACAACTTTTATCTGCTGTAGGGAGGGATGGAAATAACTCCATTTTTCCAGTTGCCATGGTTGTGGTTGAGACTGAATCATATGATCGCTGTAAGTGATTCTTAATGCTTGTTGCTGAAGATCTTGGATTAGGGACTGGTTATGGATATACCTTCACTTCTGACCAACAAAAGGTACATCAGTCCCTTTATTATTTTATTATGTTGGATAATTTTTTGTTGGTTATAGATCTTTATTTTGTTGGATAATTTTTTGATAGGGGATAATAAAGGCTGTGAAAGAACTTCTACCATATATAGAGCATAGGAATTGCACAAGGCATATATATTCCAACCTTGGAAAGAAACATGGAAGTGAGGCTGTGAGGAATGCTTTTTATGATGCTAGTGATGCCACACATCCTGAAGCTTTTAAAGCTGCAATGAGGGATCTTGAGAAGGCATCAAAGAGGGATTGGGTGATAATAAATAGGTTTAAACCATAGGTATGGTCTAAAGCTTTCTTTGGACACATTGCAAGACAGATAGCACCGAGAATAACATCTTGGAGTATTTTAATTCATGGATTCTGAAATCCAGATTCATGCCTTTAATTGACATGTTGACGGATATCCATGATAAGATTATGGAAAGATTACATCAGAAAAGAGATGCAATGCAAAATGTAGATTGTATTATTCTTCCTAGAACTCATAAAATTTTAAATGATGCGGTTGTAGCAAGTTCTGAATGTAGTGTGCTTTGGGATGGAAGACATAATTTTCAAGTGGAGTGGAGGGGGATTGGATTTTGTGTAAACTTAACAGGACAGACATGCTCATGTAGGGTCTGGGAGTTAACAGGGGTACCATGTTGTCACGCTGTTGCTGCTATACAGAAAAGTAGGCTTAATCCAACTGATTTTGTGTCCCATTATTTTAAGAAAGAAACTTATATGAAGGCTTACTCTCACTTTTTGGAAGTGATAAGGGGTGAGCCTTTTTGGGAAGAGGTTGATGGAGATAATATTATGCCACCTCCAAGAATGAAGACATTGAGAGGAAGGCCTAAAAGGCAGAGAAGGAGAGAAGGTTGGGAAGGATCAGTTAACAGGGGTGGGAATAGTAAGTTAAGCAAGCTAAATAGGCAAGGCAGGGTGATGCACTACAGTAATTGTAAGAAACCGGGACATAACATCACCAAATGCCCTGAAGAAACTCAGAGGACCCCTTCAACAAAAAAAATAGAGAGGGAAAAAGAAGAAGAAAACTCAAGAAGAAGAAGAAATTGCAAGTGAGATGGAGAGGCATGACATTGAAAAAGAAACAGGGGAAGATGAGCTTATGGAGGAGGAAATGAGAAATGAGGAAATGTTTTCAAGTCAAAAACCTAACACACCAAGGAGAAGCCAGAGGCTTGCACAGTCCACTCAAAGCACACTTGAAGATGTTACTCCAAGCACTCAAGTCAACCGGCTTATTTTTGTAAGATCTTAAAGCTTTCTATCAAGTTTTGTAATTTATTAGCCCATTACTAATGTTTACTATCTTATTATTGCAAATGCCTACACCTGGTTTGGTTTACAATGGTAGAACTAGTGGCACTCCAGATGCAGACATTCCAGGAACATCAAGAGTGAGAAAGGGGAAGAAAAGCAAGGGTCTAGTCAAATCATTCAAAGCCCCAAGGAAGAAGTAGTATTTGTTTTTATCAAAGTCATGTCTAAGTTTAAGTTTAGACTAAGTGACAGTCATGCTTAGTTTAAGTGCTTTTGTAAGCTTCTATGAACTTAGCTTATGTCTTTTGTATGGTCAAGGAACCTATTTTATTACTTTTGTAAGCTCCAAGTGGGGAATCATAGTTGTCTTTTGGTGTTGAATTTATGATCTTGTAAGGAATCTTTCATGTTATGCAATGACAGAAATCACCCTTTCTTTCTTTTACCTTTCACAAATTAAAACAATCAAAATAAACCAAAATATTGTATTCACTTGCACTTAATATCACCATTATAACCAACAAACTGCTACTTCAACAACCAACTACTCCAACTACACTAATAAAACTACAACTACAATCATCCTATATCACCAACCAAAATATAAATATAAATATTACTGCAACTGCCAACAACTTCTTTAAAATACAATTTGCTCTCATCAATTTCTTTAACAACTCTTCTGCCTCCTCATTTTTACGACGAAGTTTGCACACTTCTTCATGTAACACAAGCATTTTTCTTTCACAAAAATTGACATCAACTCCAGCATTGTTCAAAGCATCTTCCTTCTTCTGCATTTTCGACTTTAAAACATTGATCACCTCTCCAGCCCTTTTCGAATAGGGTGGATCAGCCCAAACGAAAAAATTACATTTCTTACTAGAATTCTACCAATAAAATAGAAAAATCATCACATTCAACAATCTCAAAAGTTTTAAATTATAAAAAAAACTCAATGTTACCTTGTATTATGAACACCTAAAAAATCGCCTTCCAAGATCTAGTGTGCCCTCTTTCCACGCTTCTTGACATGGTGCTGGCAAATCGCATTTACACCTCACACCAAGATATTTAAACTCAGAGTTGTTTTTTCAACTAGTATAGAATGTATTAGAGAAAGAGAAGGCTGATTTTGAGAGATGAATCAGATTGCCAAGGATGCAAGGGTAAGGCATCTACTTCATAGTGCAATTGACAATGTCATGTCAAACATGGTTATTGGATGCAAGACTGCAAAGGAAATATGGGATGCTTTGGAGACAAGATGCCAGGGAACTGAAGCCATCAAAAAGAAAAAGAAGACTATACTCACACAAGAGTATGAGCAATTTGACTCAAAAGCTGATGAGTCATTAACTGATTTATATGACAGGTTTGCCAAACTCTTGAATGATCTGTCACTGGTGGACAAGGAATATGATCTTGAAGATTCAAATCTAAATTTCCTTTTAGCTCTTCCTGAAAATTGGGATTTGAAGTCTACTACCATAAGAGACAACTCATCTATTGCCAAGGATGCAAGGGTAAGGCATCTGCTTCATAGTGCAATTGACAATGTCATGTCAAACAGGGTTATTGGATGCAAGACTGCAAAGGAAATATGGGATGCTTTGGAGACAAGATGCCAGGGAACTGAAGCCATCAAAAAGAACAAGAAGACTATACTCACACAAGAGTATGAGCATTTTGACTCAAAAGCTGATGAGTCATTAACTGATTTATATGACAGGTTTGTTAAACTCTTGAATGATCTGTTACTGGTGGACAAGGAATATGATCTTGAAGATTCAAATCTAAATTTCCTTTTAGCTCTCCCTGAAAATTGGGATTTGAAGTCTACTACCATAAGAGACAACTATGACCTTACTGAAACTACTCTTGATGAAATTTATGGTATGCTCTAGACTCATGAACTTGAGATGGATCAAAGGAGAAAAATGCACGGAAGAAAGTCAAAGATAGGTGCTCTTAAAGCTGAGGAGGAATCTCTGAAAGTGGTTGTCTCAAAGAGGGGCAAAGGAAAGGCTCTCATCATACAGTTTGATTCAGAGTCATCATATTTTGATGATGATGATTCAGAATCTGAAAATTTATCTGAAGTGGATGTTGATGCAGAGATGATACAACTGTGTGCTCTTATGGTGAAGGGTATCATAAAGATAGCCTACAAGAAATTCAGAAAGGGCAAGAAGTTTTCCAGGAAAGGTGGAAGTTCTGAAAAGAAAGGGTTCAGAAAGTCTGAAGGCAAAGGAGGAAAGTCTGACAGAGGAGATAACTCAAATGTCAAATGCTACAATTGTGGTGAAAGAGGCCACATATCTCCTGACTGCAAGAAAGGAAAAGGTGATAAAGGCCAGGCACTTATCACAAAGAAGAAAAATTGGGCAGACACTTCAGATTTTGAAGAAGAGGTGAACTATGCTTTGATGGCAAATGTTGATAGCAGTACTGAAACTGCTGAATTGAAGGTACCTCATTCAACTCTTGCTTTTCATACTGATGATATTTCTGAGCTAAGATTATATCTGAAAACCATGTTCATTAGTTTTAGAGATCAGACTTTAGAAAATGAAAGAATAAAATCTGAAAGTCTTACTCTTAGAAACAGAAATGACTACTTAGAAAAAGAGTTAGTTATATTCCATCAAACTCAGAAAGAAAGAGATGAGGCTTTGTATGTTAGAGATGAACTGCTAAAATTGATTAAATCTCTTAAATCTGAACTGGAAAAGGAAAAGGAGATAATCAAAACTTGGACTAACTCTGGAAGAACAACTCAGAAAATCTTAGAAAATGGAAATTGGAAAGAAGGTCTAGGTTACCTCGATGATAAAGAAGAAAGGGAAACTGTGTCATCTAAACCAAACTTTACCAAGAAAGCTGAAAAGCCAAAGGTAAATCCTGTTAAATTTGTTGCAAAAACTGAAGTGTCAAAATATGAAAAGATGAATGATTCTAAAACAGAAGTCAAAGGAAAGTCAACCTCTGACAAAATAAAATAGGATAAACCAGCTATAGTAAAAATGGCTTAATGACAAAGAAGCAGCTTAAGCATAAGCTGAAAGAGATTAGAAATGTGAACAAGGTCAAGGAAGCTAGGAAAAATAGGAATGGAAAGCAAGGTGTGAATAAAAGGAATAATTATATGCCTGTTCCTAATGCTCCTAGAAAGAAATCTTATAATTGTGGAAACTCTAACCATCTTTCTTCTTCATGTAGGAAAAATAAAGATATAAACTCTTTACCTCCTAGATCAGGAGTTAAGAGTCAGTCTGTTAGGTTTAAACCACAAAATCCTTGTTTTCATTGTGGTAGTTTATGGCATTCCATTTATACTTGTAAGGAATATCATAGTTTGTACTATGATTATTATGAAATAAAACCTTCTTTAAAGAAAGTTAGTGTAATTCCTTCTAGTGTAAATTCTGATGCAAAGTATGATATAGAGTCTGATAAAAAACATGTTAGCATAAACTCTGAAACTAAATCCTCTGCAAATACTAACAAACTTAAAAATGTCAAAGGATCCAAGTAAGTATGGGTCCTTAAAACTAACCAATAGTGGTCTTTGTGATTGCAGGGCAACATGAAAAATATCCTGGTTTTGGACAATTGATGTTCAGGACATATAACTGGAAATAAAGCCCTGCTATCAGACTTTATGGAGAAAGCTGGCCCATGAGTTTCTTATGGAGATGGCAACATGGGAAAGACTCTGGGATATGGCAATATCAATCTTGGGAATGTCATCATTGAAACAGTAGCTCTTATCTCAGGACTTAAACACAATCTGCTAAGTGTGAGTCAAATCTGTGACAGAGGTTATCATGTGGATTTCTTTGAAGAACACTGTGAAGTTGTAAGTAATTCTACATGTAAAGTGGTTCTGAAAGGTTAAAGACATGGTAATATATATGAAGCCATACTTTTAACAAACTCTGATGGTTCTACAATCTGTCTGTTAAGCAGAGCATCAATTGAAGAAAGCTGGAATTGGCACAAGAGACTATCTCATTTAAATTCAACAACATAAATGAGCTAGTAAAGAAAGATCTTGTGAGAAGACTGCCAAAATCAGTATTTTCTCCTGATAGTCTTTGTGACTCATGTCAAAAGGTAAAACAAAGAAAATATTCATTCAAGAGCAAAACTGAATCCTCAATTCTTGAGCCTTATCACTTACTGCTTGTTGATCTATTTGGTCCAATCATTGTCATGTCCATTGCAAAGAAGAAATATGCTATGGTTATAGTGGATGAGTTCACAAGATACACTTGGGTGTATTTCTTGCACGAGAAGAATGAAACTGCATCTACTCTAACTCATCATGTCAGACAGCTGGATAAGTTGGTCAAAGAATTCCGTTAAAATAATAAGAAGTGATAATGGCACTGAGTTTAAGAATTCAATCATAGAAGAGTTCTGCAAAGAGCCTGGAATAAAGCAAGAATTTTCTGTACCTGGAACTCCACAGCAGAATGGAGTTATAGAAAGAAAGAATAGGACTCTTATTGAAGCTGCAGGAACTATACTTGATGAAGCAAAGCTACCAACCTATTTTTGGGCTGAAACTATGCAGACTACTTATTTTACACAGAATGCTACACTCATAAACAAGCATGGAAAAACACCATATAAGATGGTGAAGAAAAAGAAGCCAAATCTGAAATACTTTCACGTATTTGGATGCAAGTGTTTTGTTCTTAAGACTTATCCTGAACAGCTGTCAAAATTTGATCTAAAAGCTGATGAAGGAATTTTTGTTGGATATCCACTTTCCACAAAAGCCTTCAGAGTCTACAATTTAAGAACAAGGGTAGTCATGGAATCTATCAATGTATCTTTTGATGATAAAAAGATTACTGGACTTGAAGATCTCAATGATCATGATCAGCTGAGATTTGAAAATGAAGATATAAATTCTGATTCTGTAAATTCTGATGACCTAAATCCTGATTCTGTAAGTTCTGACGGGTTAAGTTCTGATGTCATTGAAACTGTGGTAACTACTCCAAAGGAAAATGCACATGTTCAGGGGGAGCAAGCTGATGAATATACCACATCTCAAGACTCTCAAGAAGCATCAGAACCTGTCACTGGCTCTTCAAGTTCTGATTCATCAAGTTCTGATAAGCCAAATTCTGATAATTCTGGAAACTCTGATTCTTCAAGTCCTGAAGGATCAAACCTAAATTCTGAAATTTCAGAGAGCATAACTTCAGGGGGAGTATCATAAAATGCGGATGGAGATAACATGGATCATGGGGGAGGATCCAGTTCTAGAGATCAACTTCCGTCTGCAAGGAAATGGACCAAATCACACACACCTGACTTAATAATTGGAGATCCTGAAACAGGTGTCAGAACTAGAACAACAACATGAAATGAATGTCTCTATCACTCCTTTTTATCTAAGACTAAACCAAAGAAAGTGGATGAAGCTCTTCAAGATGCTGATTGGGTACAAGCAATGCAGGAAGAGTTAATTGAATTTGAAAGAAATAAAGTCTGGACCCTAGTGCCAAGACCAAAGAACATATCAATTGTTGGCACAAAATGAGTGTTCAGAAACAAAACTGACAGTGATGGCATAATTACAAGAAACAAGGCAAAGCTGGTTGCTAAAGGCTACTCTCAACAGGAGGGTATTGACTATGATGAAACATTTGCTCCAGTTGCTAGATTGGAAGCCATAAGAATCTTTTTGGCTTATGTTGCTCAGAAGAAGTTTAAAGTCTTTCAAATGGATGTGAAAAGTGTTTTTCTCAATGGAGAATTGGAAGAAGTGGTATATGTTGAACAACCTCCAGGCTTTGTAGATCCAAAATTTCCAAATCATGTCTACAGGCTTGACAAAGCACTTTATGGCATTAAGCAAGCTCCAAGAGCATGGTATGAGACTTTAGCTTAATTCCTTCTAGAATGTGGATTTACCAGAGGCACAATTGATAAAACTTTGTTCTACCTCAACCATGGAAAGGACTTACTTTTGGTACAGATATTTGTTGATGATATCATTTTTGGCTCTACAAATACTAAGCTTTGTGAAAGATTTTCCAAGCTAATGCAGTCAAGATATCAAATGAGTATGATGGGAGAACTTAGCTATTTTCTGGGACTTCAAGTCAAGCAACTGAAGAAGGTACTTTTATAAATCAATCCAAGTACACCAGAAATTTACTCAAGAAATTTGGAATGCAAGACAGTTCAACTGCAACAACTCCCATGGCCACTGCCACCAAGTTAGATAAAGATACTGGAGCATCAGTAGATATTACAAAATATAGGGGTATGATTGGTTCTTTACTCTATTTAACTGCAAGTAGACCTGATATCATGTATGCTACCTGTCTTTGTGCAAGATTTCAGGCTGATCCAAGAGAACCTCATCTAATAGTAGTGAAAAGAATTTTCAAGTACCTCAAGAGTACAGCTGATCTAGGATTATGGTATCCTGGGGAATCAAATTTTAAGCTAATAGGTTACTCAGATGCAGATTTTACAGAATGCAAAATAGACAGGAAAAGCACTAGTGGAAGCTGCCAATTTCTTGGAGGCAGATTGGTTTCTTGGTTTAGTAAGAAACAGAAATCAATTTCCACATCAACTGCAGAAGCAGAATATATTATTGCAGGAATCTGTTGTGCACAGATTCTTTGGATGAAGAATCAGCTACTGGACTATGGGTTAGAATTTTCTAAAATACCCATTTACTGTGATAATCAAAGTGTTATTGCTATGACAGGTAATCCAGTTCAACACTCAATGACAAAGCACATCAGCATTAGGTACCATTTCATAAGGGAACATGTGATGGAAGGTACAGTGGAATTGCATTTTGTTCCAACAGATCAACAACTAGCAGATATCTTCACAAAACCATAATGTGAAGCTACTTTTACAAGACTGGTAAATGAACTTGGAATGGTTTCAGGTTCTTTCTCAAAATCTGTTTAGTTTTTGTTCTCATGCATCAGACTTTATGATCAGTGTTTGCAGATTGTCTTATCTTCATGTAATCTGTGCTTAAATTGTAATATATTAAATACTGATTGTTATTTGATGTGATTCTATATACTCTGATAGTGTTTTGAATGTTCTGTAACTATTCAATCCAATGATGATTATCTTGTTAGATGTTAACTTAGTAGTCTTTAACAAACTATGTATCCCATGTTTGAATTAATTATTTATGTGGAAATCAATAACACAAGCAAATTCTGATTTTGATCTTAGTGAAATTTACTTTGTGTATCTTATTAATAAGTCACAAACTAGATTATTGCTTCTTATCTGTTAAATTCTGATGTCAGTAAATCTTAAGGATGAACTACATGCTTGATAAGCCTCACTTATCTGAAGAAAACAAAAGAAAAAATTAAAATCAGGTACTCCTTTGAGATATAGAGTAATTTATGTGAGAGAGAAGACCCAAGTGCATTGCTGGTATTAAGTAATATGCATTAGAAAAGCAAATTTTTCTTGGTGACTTTTCACATTCTCTGATTACTGGAGAAATATTCTGATAACAGCATAAATTATGATAGCAGTTGTAACTCATTTACACTGAGAAGCCATTGTGAAAAGAATTTCAAAAGATGCATAAAATGAGCACAAACAGTTGAGGTGGACTCTTGCATAACTTTATTCTATAATAGACTTCACAATTAAAGACAGATTTTAAGCATTTGTCTTAATTATGCCTTATTTCTAAGAAGTTTATCAGACTTTAATCTTTATTTGATCATTTGCACATGCACACACTATCACTCCATATGAATGATGAAAATTACTGTGGTAGTTAAGTTGTTTCTGATAAATAGTTAAGTATTATTTGCATAAATTCTGAGGATAAGTTCTGATGATTAAACTCTGAAAAAACCAGTAAGTATTTATGTGAAGAATCACAGAAATAGTCATTCACTTTTTGAGTACATAAACAATGTTCTGATGACCATTAAATTCTGATAATAGTCAAGTTCTGATGTAAATCCTGATGGAAACTCTGATGTTTTATTTTTGGTATTTATTGTAACGGTCATATTTTATCAGAAAATAATTAGGTGACATAAAAACAGTGATAATCATTTGGTTAATGGGTTGCGTGTTTGTTTTGGTAACAGCATGTGAGCAATAATTACTGCACGTTTACTGTGCCCACTCATTACTGTTTTGACTGTTTCCATGCTGCTAGGTGTAAAAAGTCTGTTCTGCTTCACAAAAATAGTCGTTGTCACGTGAAGTGTATAAATAAGAGAGTTAAAAGATTTTACAATCTTTTACCTACTATTCTTATTTTCTAATCTCTCTTATTCTCTCTCACTCTCTAATATTCTCTGAAGCTATTTCTTACAGGCATTTTATCAAACACCTTTCATACACACAACTTTTCCCTTAATTTCTTACAGAAATGGCACCCAAGGACATCATCTTTAATGGAGCCAAGTTCGTCCATAATGCTCCATCAGATCTTCATTTTATTCAAGATTTTCTGGCTAATAGTGAGATTGGGTATGCTCTGACCCAAACACAATTACTCCCAGGAACACAAATACTAGAGTTTTGGAGGACTGGAGTATATTATTATGGTGGTGAAAATGGGTCCCCAAGCATTAGAGCTGTAAACAAACCAAACTCGGACGAACTTTTAACGAACTCGGACAAAATCTTAACGAACCGAACACTATTCGATAAGCTTATCAAACAAAATTTCTTGTCCGAACTCGAGTTCGGTAATATTTGAACCGAACACGAACTGTTCGCGAACATATCGAACCGAACCGAACACGAACGAACACGAACTGTTCGCGAACATCATTTATATTTTTTTAAAAAAATAATTTTAAATATTATTTTAAGTAAAAAATTATATTAAACTATTAATTATATATTTTTTATAAATAAAATATTTAATTGAAATAATTATAAAATATATATAATATATATTATTAATAATATATATATATTATTTATACATATAATATTATAAATATACTATTTTTTCGAACCGAACTCGAGCTTAAAGAACGAACCGAACTCGAACCGAACTCGAACCGAACTCAAATCGAACACGAACCGAACTCGAGTCGAACACCTTAAAAGTTTGGTTAGGTTCGTTAAGATTATCGGACAAGAAATGTTGTTCGAACTCGAGTTCGATAAGCTTATCGAACGAGCTTATCGAGCTCGAACTCGAACGAACCGGGTGAGCTTAACGAACAGCTCGGTTCGTTTACAGCTCTACCAAGGATTATCTTCACAACAGGGGAAGATGAGCATCTAGTTAACTTGTCAACTGTTCGACAAGCTCTACACTTGCCAGAAAATTTCACTTTCAATGCTCAAATTGAAGAACCACTTCTACAGGGTATGATGGCCAATCTTAGCTATGAGAGAAGTCTGTCCAAGCTGGGATAGCTGAAGAGGCCATACATCAGAAGGGAGTGGAGCTACTTCTTTGACTGCATCACCAGAGCTTTTGCCAACAAATGCTCCAACTTTGATTCCATTCCATTCTGAGTCAGCAAATAGGGTATGCACTTCTAAATCAAACTCACTTTGATTATGCTACTGCTATTTTGGGTTTTATTGGGGATAAGATGAATGAGGACCCAAATACTGTTTACTTTGCTAGATTTTGTCAACTCATTTATAGTTTTTGTTATCCTGATAAGCCTCAAAACTTTTGTGAGACAATTCAACCTTTTAAATTTGCTAAAAGGGCCTTCACAGACTTGTTATCTACTGATAACAAGAAAGAGATACTAAGACCCCTTCAAATTCCTGACTCTGTAAAACAGTTCTTAGTAAACTCTGACCCCAACACATATACACCCAAATTTCCTGAAGTTGCACCCTCTCAACCTCCACCAACACAACCTTCCAACTCTCAACCACAGCCTACCATCAGAACCTATTTTCAACCAGCACAATCTTCTCAACCACAATCATCCAACCTCTGGTACTTCCCAAAAGGTGCCAGTTGTAAAATCTGCTACAACATCTAGAACCAAACCTTCAAGAGCAAAATATGTTCCTCAATCTCCACCAAGGAGAAAGAGAAGGCTGATTCTGAGAGATGAATCAGATGAAGATGAGCAGGCACATGTTCCCACATCAGAACCTGTAGAATTAGAAGTTGAAAAAGAATTTTTTCAGAAGGAGGTAGTAGTTGAAGAGGTAACTCCTCAGAAGGAAAATGAAGCTGAGGATTCTGGTACTTTAAAAAGGAAAAGAACTTCAAGTTCTGATGCTGCTCAAACAACTCCTCCACCATCCAGAAGATCAAAGAAGAAGAGAGCAGGTGTGAAATTACACAAGCTCAATATGAAGAAGCAGGGGAAGGGGATCAGGAATCTCTGATCTCATCAGAACCAATAGTGATTGAAGCTTTTCCACCTCCACCTCAAGCTGAAGACACTGTTCAAGATATAGTGATCACACCTCCTGTCTCTCCACTCAAAGACACTGTTACAGTTGAAGATTCAGGATTAAGCCCTGAAATTGATATTCACAGGCTGAACATACCAACTGTCTTGTATCTCGAAGCACCAGCAAAGGAGACAACTCCACTTGTTTCTCCACTAAATGCTGAAGTTCCTACCACACCAATTCTGGATGTGGAAACATATGAAGTTATATCAGAATCACCTTCAGTGACACACACTTTAGTACTATCAGAAGATGATGAGATTTTTTCAAGTTCTGGAGACAGTGCTCTAGTAAATGCTCCGATTCTTGGAAAAGAGGCACTGCTTAAAAAGTTTATTGAAGAAGATGCTCCAGTTTCATGGGAAGAAACTCACAGAGGAGTTAAATGGACCAAGAAGTGAATGAATCTGATTTCATTCCAAGCTCAAAAGTTTTATTAGATCATATTGCAAAAGCTGATGAGTTGTTGACAAATTCTGACTTCAAAGCTCAACTTAAAGTCACAGCTCTCAATACTAAAAGTCTTCAAAGTCAACACTCCATTACTCATGCCAAGGTTGATAAACTACAGGAAAATGCTGATAAGTTGGACCTGATGCTCAAGCTAGACAAGAACAGGTTTATCAGACCTATTCATGAAAAAGTAGAGGCTATTGAAAAAATTCAAGAAAAGCAACATGCCCAACTGAATGAGGTCCTGCAGAATCAAGCCTCTCAACATACTCAACTGAATGCAATCCAATCTTCAGTGGAACTTCCTCTCTCTCTCTCTACTCCTACCAGATGATGCCAAAAAAGAGGAGAAGGTAGTTAAGTCCAAATGCTCTACTATTCAAACAATGAAGAAGAAGGATGATAAAGAAGATGACCAGGGAAACCCTAGCAAGGGCAAAGGTCAAGATCAAGGTCAAAGCAGCAAAGTTCCATCACAGAAACTAAATTCTGATTCTAGTAGATCTTCTACACAGAAGAATACAAATTCTGATGCTGTGAATGCTCAAGTTCTGAAAGCAAGTTCTGATGATCAAAATCTGATATCATGTTCTGATATTCTCATTCAAGGAGGAAGTCAAGACTCTCAGAAGTTTTTACAAACTCTGAATCTTAAGGAAAGGGAGACTATTGTCTACTATAAGGATCCCAAGATTCAGACACTTGATGAAGAGATTGCTAGAAGATTATTTCTCAAGCATAATCCTGGAATGGATTTAGAGACTCTAACGGAGGAAGAAGCTAGATTTGCAGCTGAGAAGACAAATCTTAAGTATAAAGCTTCTAATGTAAAGAAACCTCAAGGCCTAAGGTAAAAGGCATTGTGATCAAGGAAAGGTCAACTTCTGAGGCTTCAAAGCCCAAGTCAAGATCACAAGTTGAAATTGATCCCAAAGAAAAAGGGAAAGGAAAGATTGATGAATCAACAAAAAAACAGGAGATGAAGATTACTCAAATCCTGATGAAACCTGTGTGCAAAATGGTTTAAGTTTATGATAATACCTCTACAGAAGATGAGAGTGTTGAAACTCTGAAAAGAAGAAAGATGACAGAAGAATCAAAGACAACCTCTGACATAGCTCAAGTTGTTCAGAGTGAAGCTACGGAAGAATCTGCAAATCCTGAACAAGTCATCAAGACATCAACCTCTGACAGAGCTCAAGTTGATTTGAACAAGATGACAGTTACTGATAAGAGGAAACTTCTATGGAAAAATGTTAATCCATTAGATCCTAAGAAAAGTCAACTGCTATCTGATTTCATGGCTGTTGGATTGAAAGCCAGAGAAGTAAGAGACAGAGCTGGATTAGGTTCTGAAGAAGCCAAGATCAAAACAGGAGTTGAAGTAATTACCAGAGATCCATTTTTATTAACTGACAAACCACTTGAGGAAGTTACACAGAAACACCTTGACAAGGTTATATCTGTTCAAGTGGTATTGGATGCTCATGATAAGAGTAATGTTAAAGAAAAGCTGATTCTATTTCTTGAAGATGGAAGAACATATAGAATGTCAAAATCAGATGTGCTGAACAAATCCCTGAAAGAACTTTAATTCTTTCATTATCTTTTGGAGATAAAGTCTGAGATTACCAGAAGATGGTCAAATTTCATAATGAAGACCATAAAGGATAAACCGGAATCTCTAAATCAAGGGTTGCAAAATTTATTCCAAAGATAGTTAAAGATGATGGAAGTGAAATTCCAATAAAGAAGAATTCTGCTAAACTTGAAGTTATTCTGAAGGAGAAATGTCTATGCTATAATGAAGACTCAACTCATCCAAGAATAATCAGACTTGGTGATGGTTTGGAAAGAAATCACATCTCAGCACTTAGGACTGCAATCTACCAGATTGGAAGTCAAGATGAAGAAATGAAGTAAGTCAAGGCTACATTAGCTCAAGTCCTGAGAAATGCAAAAGATAAGCTGATATCAAACTTTGTCAAGAATCAATTTGGATTCAGACTGACTCAGTAAACTTGGTAAAAGCTGCAAGGAGTGTAAGTTGTAGTTAGTTGTCTAAATAAACTCTCATTGCATTTGTACTTAAATGTTTTTGACATCATCAAATCTATTAACTTGTATATTTTTCATAATTTATAAGTTGGGGGAGATTGTTAGATATATTTGTGATGTCATGTCTAATCTGTTGTGTTTAGTTTCAGAATTTATTATCAGGACTTACTGGAAATCAGAACTTACTGAAGTCAGAACTTATATCAGAACTTAAGGCCGTCGGGATTTATATCAGGACTTAAGTGCGGATACTTCAGATAAGGAATGCAGTTGATTTACAGGAGAGGATCTGGACTAAAATAAAAGAAGATATGCATGAAGAGTTGGACAACTAGAAGACTTGTAGAAGATAATATCTGATTGATATATTTTATGAGACAAAATTATATTCCATATCAATTAGAAGATATCTTGTAACTGTGTACTATATAAACACAGCTTAGGGTTTACACTATATGTGTTATCATTCACGAGAAAGATTATTCATTGTAACCCTAGCAGCTCTTAGTGATATTGTTCATCACTGAGAGAGTAGTTTAACCTACTTTGTAACAGAGCTTATTATATTGAATAAACTTGAATAATGTTACATACTTGTGTTCTAAATCGATTTTATTGTATAAACACTATATTCAACCCCCTTCTATAGTGTTGTGTGACCTAACAAATAAAAAAAAGTATAATGCAAAAGATAGGATTAATTACGAGTAATTTTAATATTACTACTTTATTTTGTGCATTAAACTTATGTTAGTTTAAGAAAAGAAGGGAGTTTTATTTTTGAAAAATAGAAAATTAAATGTGTTTTAATTGAAAATATTATTAGTTATTAGTAATTATAATTTTTCTGTATTAATTTATAAATTTATTTTTCCACGATACTTTTGAAAAAAGGAAAAATAGAAAAGGCAATTTATTTTTTAGTTACAAAGAATAATTAGTTAAGTAAGGAAATAAAATAAGTTTTTTATTTTTATTTTTTCGCAGTTTCAGAATAATTGTATATCATCTATTATATGTTTTTAGTTGCAGAACATGAGGTGTCGCACAGAAAATGTCAATATAAAATTTAATTTTATTCTGGTTTCAAAATTATTACTAAGAAATTTAAGCAAAAAATTATTATTATCCGATTTCTATAAAATGTAATAATCGAAACTGTGCACCATAAATTTCACATTTTTTTAATTCATACTTTTTTATTATATATCAAAAATGTACATAATTTCTTCCAAAATTATTGTATATCGTCTATTGTACTTTTTAGTTGCAGATTACGTTAAAGACGAAGACGAAAGACTGTGAGCAAATATCTTATTTTAATTTTATTCAGATTTCAAAATTATTGCATATACTCTTTTATATTTAGTTGCAGAACACGAGGCGTCGTCGAAGACACCGTCGAGAAACCGTCAATAAAAAATTTATTTTAATTTTAATCCAATTTCAAATAATTGATGAAGAAAGATAATCGAACATTTAATCTGCTCAGATTTTTATAAAAATAATAATTGAAACATTCTTTTTTAATTCATGCCTTTTTATTAAACGTTTTTTAAAATTATTGTATATCGTCTATTAAATATTTTTGGTTGCAGAACACGAGGCGTAATCAAAGACAAAGCCGAGAAACTCTCACTAAATAAATTTATTATTTTATTTTTTTTAATTTCAAAATTATTTTATATCCTCTATTATCTCATTTTAGTTGGAGAACATGAGGTATCGTCGAACATGAAATCGAGAAACCTTCGGTAAGAATCTTATTTTGATTTTATTCAAATTTCAAAATTACTAAGAAAGAAATATAAGTAAAAATTAAATCTAATCATATTTTTATAATATGTAATAATAAAAAAAGTTCCCAAAAATTTTATGTTCTTTTTTAAATTCATATTTTTATTAAATATACATATTTTTATACTATATATATATACATATATATATATATATTAAGAAATCGATATATTTTGCCTCCATGTTTGAAGTGATGGTTACTTTGTAGTCGTACTCGAAATGGAAATGAAAGCCAAATTATTTGGTGGAAAAGCCATGTATTCATTATTTTGGATAGGTATTTTGGTAGCAAATTTGGGATTTATACATGTTTTTGGCTTTTAACTTGGGTATTATTTTTTATAATATATTTGTAACAAAAATTTTGGTCCGCCGCGTATCGCAACAATCGTGTCTCTATCATTTTAAATTATTTCTGTAAATCTCACATCTTAAATTTTACCATAAAATTAAAATTTAAATCACTAAACTAAATGAAAAATATTTTCTTATCGATTTTTTGTAAGAAAAATAAAAATTACAAAATTTTTGTTAGCACGCTTAGCGCGCGGGTAAGGTCCCTATAGTTTGAGAAAGAGAAGAGGATGTAGAGACGAATTTAAATTGACGTCTCTAATATATCTTTTTAATTACAGAATAGAAACCGTCAATAAAATATTATTTTGATTTGGTTTAAATTTCTAAATTATTGAGAAATAAATTCAAGCAACAAATTAATGGGATCCGATTTTTTTATAAAATTGAACATATGATAATGTGCACAATTATTTTAACATCCTTTCCGACTAATACTTTTTCATTATTATGCATATTTCTCTACTTCGAATATACGTATATTAGGAGAAACATCTAATTTTGTTTCTTTATAACTTAAAATTTATTTCATTTATAATTGTAATTTTTTATTTGACATACTACGAGATTATAGTAACTCTGTTGTATTATGTTCTTTAATATTAGAGTATTGTTTATATAATGCAACGAATTATGATATATACATATTTTCTATTACACCATTTTAATTATAAAATTCGATTGGTCGTCGAATACGACACTAAGAAACCGCCAATAAAATATCTTATTTTAATTTTAATTTAAAATTATTCAGAAATATATTTAGGAAAAAAACTAATATGATTTAATTTTGGTAAAATATAATAAATGAAACTCCATATCATTAATTTCACATCTTTTTTCGATTCATTCTTTCATAAAATATGCATTTTTTCTAATTTAAATATATTTAAGCAAATAATTGATTTATATGACTTTGTAAAATATAATGACAAAAAATGTGCATCATTAGTTTCACATTCTTTTTTAATTCATACATTTTGTTAAATATACATAAAAAGAATTCAACATGCTAGATTTTTAATTTAATAACTTTGAAATTAAAAAATATACTTTTTATATTTTAAATCTTTTTAGTTGCATAATAGGAGGCGTCTTATATCTTAATTTTATATTATTCTAATTTCAGTATTATTGTATATCCTCTATTATACTTTTTAGTTATAGCATACGAGGTGTCGTCGAATGTGAAGAAGATAAACGATCAATTAATATATTATTTTAATTAAAAAATTATTATATATCCTCTTTTATACCTATTTAGTTGCAGAATATGAGGTGTCATCGAAAACGACGCTGAGATACTGTCAATAAATATCTTATTTTGATTTTATTCTAATTTCAAAATTATTGTATATCCTTTGTTATAATATTAGAAATGCTAGGTACCCAAAATTGAATCCCAAAACCATTCCAAAATTTCATGTGTCACGGGTTTATTGGTTATGGCATAATTAAATAAGATGAGCCTCATGCATTCACATCAATCCTTCCAAATAGAATAGGCTAAATTACCACATCACTAATGACACATAATTTTGAAACTCATTTTTGAAACCAATTTTGGGGACCTAGCACTACATTTAAAATATTCAGTGATAGAAAATGAGGCGGCGTTGAAAAGAAATTTGAGAAACTATTAATTAATATTTTATTTTAGTTTTACTCCATTTTCAAATTATTTTATATCTCTTTATTTACAAAATATGAGACGTCGCCGAGAAATTGTCAATTAATATCTTATTTTGATTTTATTCTAATTTCAAAATTATTGTATATAGTAGATTATACCTTTTAGTTATAGCATACGAGACATCTCGAAAACGAAACCGAGAAACATTCAATAAATATTTTATTTTAATTTTATTCCAATATCAAATTTATTGTATATCCTCTTCATACCTTTTTAGTTGGAGAATATGAGACGTCATTTTCGACGATGCCGAGAAACTATCAATATATATCTTATCTTGATATTATTCCAATTTTTAAAATTATTATTTATTCTCTATTATACTTTTTTTAGTGACAAAATACGAGGCATCGTCAAAGACGACGATGTGTAATTATCAATAAATATCTTATTTTGATTTTAATCAAATTTCAAAATCATTGAGAAAATATTTAAGCAAAAAATTGACATGATCTGATTTTTATAAAATATAATGACCGAAATTGTGAACTACAAAATTTTGTATTATTTTTTAATTCACATTTTTTGTTAAATATACATATTTTAGTACTTCAAATATACATATTAAGATATATATATATATATATATTTATATAATTTTAATAAATTGGGGATATTCATAGAACATACTTCACAAAATAATATATTTTATAGTATTTTGATTGTAGAACATATGTGATCTCCGATTAAATAGTGGTCTCCATGGAAATTTCCTATATATATACATAAGGAAAATTAAAAAAAGCTTACTTTTTTTTTTGCCAAATAAAAGCTTACTTTGTTTATACATAACTTAAATATTTTATTTCAACAATACTTAAAAATGTTTATTTGACATAGTACGAGATCATCATATTTCTAAGCCATTAAATTATGGGATATCTTATACATTTGTTTAACATATAGTGATTTCTTGGATGTACATATAGGTGTACCATAATATTATTATTACCTTAATAAGGATTGAGAATAGTGATGAATCGTGTAACATCTAAACATTCAATTTCCATCTACACACAACAACAAAAAAGAAGGCAGACTTTAGTCCTGTAAGGAAGTTTGGGACAGATGAAGGTGTTACATTAATATATCAAATGCAAAATATATCGTTTACATCTTCATCTTGCCCATTTTCTGTTTTGTTCTTCTCCAAATCCTCCGCTACAAGATCATAAAATGTTGTCAGATCGTACTTGGTTGTTGCAGTTTAATTGATAAACACTTTGCATGTAAATTAACAAAACAACAAATATGTACCTCCATGAGATGTAACACTCAAATTTTTTCTTCCAAACTGTATTTATCAAATACCTATATCACAATACAGACATTATATGTGTATTATAAGTACAAGTTGGATTACAACATGTTTGTTCTGCGTTTAACTATTCTATGGATTGCTCAAATGTATTATTGTAACATTTGGTACAAAGTATTCTTTCAACTCAAACTCAATCCCCAAGTTTTAAATATACTTCATTTTCATCTATAATTGTTAAATCATTATATGTTTACTTAATAACTATTTGATTCTATGATATGAAGAATATGCATGGATGAATAAAATCAGATTCGAACAATTACCTAATCATTCATTACTAATGTTCAACAAACCTAAATATATACACAAAAATATCATATATAATATCATATGTGAAAAAAATTAATGATTTAAGGGTGCATATAGAGGAGGAAGTAATAAAATGGACACGGTGAATAACAATAATAACTACGATTTGTATTCAAGTGATAGTTACTTTGTAGTTGTAGTAAAAATAATAACCGAAACTTTTTGGTGCATGATAAAATAATATTAAATGTGTCAATTGTATTTCAATTTGGCTATAATTTGGTATCTATACATTTTCTTCATAAAATTAAACCACATTAATTAATTTATGTTATTGTCTAATTTGAAATTTTTATTTTTCTCTTTTATATTAGCAACAAAAAAACAAAACTAACATTATATCGCAACTTTTCGTGGCAATATTATTTGAGATACTTTTATCTAAACTCAACAATATGATTTCCGGTAAAAAATAAAATATTTAAATTATAAAAAAAAATGGTAAAATAATTTATTTGATACTGTTATGCCACGTTTTGGCATGACAAATACTTTTTAATAATTTCGTAATTTGTTAATTATTAATTACGGCTAATAATTAATTGCTTAAGCCCCAAGTTATCCTCTCTCCGAAACGAGGAAAGAATCAATCTCAATAAATCAATAACGGAAAATATCTCTCAACGATATTCTTCAAATCAGGAAGATATCACAACGCTCAGATTAAATCAGATAAAATCGGTAATTACCACATTAACGAAACTTATCCCTAAAGTCTCTTAGGGATAAGCCCAAATTTCACAGAACTGCGTAGGCTTGATCCAATATAAATTGGTACGCAGACATCTTGGCAAAGGGATCCGATACAACGAGACAAATCGAGACACCTCCCAAGTCCAGCCCCTCTTTTTCATAAACCCTAATCTCACAACTACACACAAATTGCTCTAATATTCCAGCAACCCTCCGATTTCGTGTTGTTACGAAATTCCTCCAACAACATTTGGCGCTAGAAGGAGGGGTTATTATTCGAGGAGGACGAATAATATTACAAAACTCGTGGGTTTATGGTTCATCCATACAATGGGGGATCGATAGTCAATTACCGATGGTGAAAAAAAAAGGGGCTCGTGGCAGATATATCCTATATGGATGTACAATAACACACAATTCAGCGGAGTCCAGGCGGTGCAATATGGTGCAGCAAAGGCAGTCTCATGATGAATAACAAGACCCAACGGCGGCATGCAAACTTGGCGAAAAAATAATATTTAACATGGAGCGACCCGTGGCATTTAAGAAAACCCAACGATCAGGCGTTTGTAGTCACACGCGGACGGACATGTTAAGGTAATATACACGGGCGGACAAGGAGAAATAAAAAAAAAGGGAAGCAACCATGGAGTAAAAAGAATGACGAATGAACATGTCATGTTGAGATTGCGGGGCCAGCAGGAAAAAGAAAAGGATAAAAAACTTGAGGAACACTGAAACGCACCATAGAAAAATGGTGACACTCGGAAATTCACAGCATGTTAGAAGCGGAAAATAAAGATAAGATTTTTCTTCTCCTGATTTATTTCTGCAAATTTATTATTACGTGATGAATGCATAGATATTATGTTTTTCTTCTAATTTTTTATAAGAAAAATATTTAGTGATAAAATTCGTGCGAGTCACATATTTTTATGATTGTAAAATTATTGCGTCATCTTAATTTTGGACGGCACACATATTTTGGGAAAAAATCGTACGAGATATTTATTTGAGAGAATTGTGGATTTTTAGAAGATCGTACGAGCTGCATCTTTTGGAAAAATAAATTATATATGCGAGATGCATAATTTTGGGAAAATATTTAAGAAAGAGCATTATTTTTGGGAAAAATAAATATCGTGACAATTTTAAATTGGCATATTTATTATGTTTGAATTGCGTTTAAAATATTTTGCATATACTGTCGCGATAATACATATATGTCGAAAAATATTTTCAAACTTGTGAATGGGAATTGCTATGTTTGGTAGCTGAGACAACCACTTGGAATGATATACACTACCGATTGTGAACTTGTATTGTTGACACCTTACGCCTAGATAGGCAGAAAGATTACAAACGGAAAGATTGAAGGTATGAGCTCACCTTATCTCAAGTATGGAAAGAGATTCAAGGTGCGAGCTCACCTTATCTTAAGTACAGAAAGAGATTGAAGGTCGGGAGTTCCGCCTTATCTTTTGCTGAAGGCATGTTTGTTGATCTTGTTACATTCATATAATACTAGCAGTTCACCTCAATAATACAATTTTACAATCGGCTGTTATATCTATCTTGAAGTGTGTACGTCAAGGTCCAACTTAACATCATTGTTCGCAATGGATTTATAAATTTGTGCTCGCACAACCACAAACAAGGGAAATATGTATCTTTTTCAGATCTTGCATGGTCTCGCACGTGCATTCGCATAATTGTTTTGAGCACGAAGGTGCTCTATGTTATTTACTAAACTCCGATTTTTAGTTGTTTCAGCGATTGAAGAATATTTAGTTCTCCACTGCAGCAAGCTACACTGAAGAACTGGGGGGTAGTTGTTATGCCACGTTTTGGCATGACAAATACTTTTTAATAATTTCGTAATTTGTTAATTATTAATTACGGCTAATAATTAATTGCTTAAGCCCCAAGTTATCCTCTCTCCGAAACGAGGAAAGAATCAATCTCAATAAATCAATAACGGAAAATATCTCTCAACGATATTCTTCAAATCAGGAAGATATCACAACGCTCAGATTAAATCAGATAAAATCGGTAATTACCACATTAACGAAACTTATCCCTAAAGTCTCTTAGGGATAAACCCAAATTTCACAGAACTGCGTAGACTTGATCCAATATAAATTGGTACGCAGGCATCTTGGCAAAGGGATCCGATACAACGAGACAAATCGAGACACCTCCCAAGTCCAGCCCCTCTTTTTCATAAACCCTAATCTCACAACTACACACAAATTGCTCTAATATTCCAGCAACCCTCCGATTTCGTGTTGTTACGAAATTCCTCCAACAACAGATACTAATCATTAAAAATAATAAAATTAATACTTTTTTTGGTAACACGCGTAGCGCACGGGCAAAAATTCCTAATTCTGTAAAACACAATTGTAAAACTACCTTTATAGTTTATTCCGTAGACTTATCGTCCAAAATGAAAGAGCAACTTTTTATGTATTACTTAATTGACTGCTAGGTTTAGTAGTCTGAAGGTGACCAGAGAGTGTTTGATACACATATTGAGACTTTGGTCGAAAAAACAACCTCAATTCAAGACAACCCCTCCTGTTTTTCATGGCAGATTCATCACCCCAGTTGGAAATTTCAGGTAATAATCAAGAATCTGAACAGTGTTTGTCTCTATAATCCATAATCTTTTGTCACTATAATCAATAATCTTTTGTCACTAATCTTAGTTGTATCTATTTGTGTATGTATAGTTAGAGAATCAAGTGGCTTAACTATCTGGAATGGCCCACCTTTCAGCAATTCAATACCAAGTATAAAGCTTGATAAAATTGCTTGTAGCAGTGCAAGTTTTTGTGAAAATGGGATTAGACTTATGGTGATTAAGTCTGATTCTGGCATATGTATTTATGATACTACAAGCTTTCAAGAAATTAGGAATTTTGATGTGGTGCATACACTTGCTGCTACATTGTCTCCGTGTGGGACTTATCTTCAGACTTTCCAGAAACCCGCGTCTCCGCAGGAGAAAAATGTTACTTTGTGGAATGTTGGGTCAGGGGATGCTGTTTATCAGTTGTTTCAGAAGAATATGACCAAGACTACATGGTATACTTTGAATGTTATTATGATGTGAAATGTATGTGTTTGGTTTTTGCTTGCTATGTTTTTATATATTTATGTGATGTATTAAATTGGAGCAGCTTTCTTATTTTCTAGTGTTAGTTTTGGGCTTCTCTGAAATCTTCATCTTTTTTATTTTCAGATGTTTAATTGAATTACTGAGTTAGGAATCTTCTTTCTTATCATTTTCATTTTGTTTTGTAAATTTGTGTTTTTGATTGTATTCCTGCATCAGCGTGTTTCTCTGATTTTCCTAGCTAAGTTATAGTTCTTGGTCGAGAAATTGTTAAATTAGTGATATTGTGTTGTACTCTAGATTTTTCTTATTATTGTTGGGTATGAATATATCCACATGCTTTTGTCACATGTTTTGATTGTTTATTGATGTTCATGAAGGCCTTCTATAAGGTTTAGTTCTGATGAAGCTGTGGCATGTCGTTTGGCCACCAACGAGGTCCAAATATTTGATGCCACAGATTTTACAAAGGGGATTGTGAAGAGGATTAGAGTTCCTGGAATTGCCGGGGTAGAAATTTCTAAGAGACCAGGGACTCATCTAGCAGCTTTTGTTCCGGAATCCAAGGTTTGTATCTAAACCTTTGGGCATGATAATATAGGGGAAATTAATAAATTGATCGTCTTCCATTTGACTGAATATTTTGTTTAATGATTTTATAGGGAATGCCTGCTAGTGTTCAAATATTTACATGTGGAAAGGATACACAGAGCGAACCTGTTGCTAGACGTAGTTTCTTCCGGTGTTCGACCGTGCAATTAAATTGGAATCATGGTTCTACTGGACTCTTGGTTTTAGTTCAGTCAGATGTTGATAAAACCAATCAGAGTTACTACGGAGAAACAAAGTTGAATTACTTAACAACAGATGGGACCCATGATGGACTTGTACCTCTTCGTATGTTTTCTTTTATGATTGTTAAACACATTCTTTTGGAAGTACTATAGAGTTCTATTTCTAACTATAATATTGCTTGAGGCGCTTTCAGGTAAAGAGGGTCCTGTGCATGATGTTCGTTGGTCATTTTCGGGAAAGGAATTTTCTGTTGTTTATGGGTGTATCCTTCTCTGTCTTTCTGGCCCCTCAGTGATGATTATAGTAAAAACGAAAATTTCAAATAATATTTTTATAGTTAAAGGCTAAATTTACTATAACCAGGTTAAACAAGTAATCTTATTAGCATACATTTTAGCAATTGGAGGCTTTTGCAACCTACTCCTTGTGCAACTCACCTGCCTATTGGACGACAAAGCTCATATTTACAAAGTATTGAATGCAATATTTACTAAAATTGCATCGATAAAAATTGAAATATGGCATTTACCAGTGTTCACACTTAGTTATTAGAAGTTGGGCGCCTATAATTTTAAGCCGTTAACTTTCTGACCACCCATGCATTGCAGTGTTGTGCATACTGCATAGTATTTTATATTGTAATGAATTACAAGACTAAAATGCATTAAGTGTGAAACTGAAAAGGTGATAATTTCCTATATCTTCCTCATCCTTTTAAAAGTCGTGCACTGATTAGTTTCCACTTTAATTTTAATTGATATCTGCATTCTTGCATTGTCATCTACTTGTGTGTACAATCATTATTTGCGTATAAATATCTGAGTGTGTGTAAAGGATCGGCTCTATGCTTGTTCTAGTCCAGGTTTTCCTTAACATATTTCAGTTATGCCTGCAGTAGCAACTGTGTTTGACAAGAAGTGCAATCCGCTACTAGAACTTGGGACAGGCCCATACAACACAATCCGTTGGAACCCGAAAGGGAAGTGTATCCTTTTTTACACAAGGCAACTTACTTTCTTATGCACATTGTGTAGTGCTTACTAGGAAACTTCACATTACATTGTCAGTACTGCGTGTCCTTAATATACATGTATACAGTTTTATGTTTGGCAGGTTTCGGAAATTTACCTGGGGATATGGTAAGTTTGATTATTTTTTTAAATAGTTAATGCTTTATAAATGAGCTTTTAGTATATCAGTATTACATAATAAATTTGTACAGACGTATGTGATCATTTCGATTTTTTTTAATGTATGAAAATGATCTGCTCCTCTAGTTTTGGTCTATACAAGCATTACAAAGAGTACATTATATAATGTCTTGTTGGTTTTGAAACTTTCTCCTTCCAAGTCTAGCTTATAAAGGACACAGAACGTCCCTCTACATTTAAGTAAAATTCTCATATCGTGGGCTTTAGGCTTCAATTTAGTGAAAATTTCGGGTAGATCACAAGGTTCCAGCTTGCAAAAGAAATGTGCTTTGTTTGGCTTGTGAAAAGGGGATAATCTTGGCTTACGCTAGTATTTTACTTTATTCTACCTTAAAAATGATAAATATACTAAAGTGTGGGGGATAAATACATTAAAGCATAGTTTTTGAAACTGGCTCCGGCCAATCCTGCCAGTTGAACCTCACCGTGGCCGCCCTATAAGCGGGCCAGTTAAATTTACTTACCAGAAATGTCATCTGATTGGACCATGCGTCTTTGCACACAACCATAAAGCTGACAGCTTATGCTATATCTGGACTTATGCTATATCTGGACTGACCGACTGACTTTCCTTAATTTTTCGAGGAGATTTGAACTCAGATTTCCTAAATATATCTGAACTAGCATAACTGAGTTACATCATTTTTTGTAGTAATTATCTTGGTTATTACGAAGACGATTAGTCGTCAAGTTGATTATTGACTTATTGGTTTGGACCCTCTCCCTCCCTCTCCCTCCCTCTCCCTTCCTCTCCCAGCTCGCTCTTTCCCTCTCGCACTCTTCTACCCCTTTCCTTGTCGGCTGTCTTCTTGATGTTACTCAAGTTACTTGGTTCGACTAGTCTTTGCCTCTCCCTCTCCCAGCTCGCTCTCGTGCTCCCTCTTTGTCGACCAGTCTTCTTGAAGTTACTCATCCGACTTGGTTCGACTAGTCTTTGGATTTAATAAGGATTGTACTAATATTTACAAAGACCTCTTGCACACACATATACATGCATGTATACAATAAATACATAGACACAAACGCAGACATATATATAAATAAACATTGAAATGAAGGCAACTTTGAAAATTTCCAGTTGGCAGGTCACCTATGATGGCACATGTTTAAGCATCTATACACACATACACATGTATAAAAATTGACAGTGATATGTATATATATATTTATATATTTATGTAGCCTTGTTTATCCATGCCTTTATAATTATGTGTATTTGTGTTTGTTGATTAAAATTTTTAGTATGAACAAATTATAAGATTTGATTGATAGAAGATATAATTGAACATATAATATTCAACTCTCTGTAACACCCCAAGCCGGGTGTTGGAAACTTCATTTCAAATACTTAAATTAGTTGAAGTAGAAACCTTCTCCAAGCCCTCCTAAATTCAACCCTTATTAAAATTTTCCCCGCTAAGTTTTTTTATATTTAACCATTCTCTTCTCAAACCCCCTAGAACCCAAAAAAAGCTGAAATGTCTGCAAGGTCATATGGAATTCCTTTTGGTTTTCATAAATAGTACCATCTCATTGATCTTGAAACTATTTGTTGAGGGTTATAACATAATTTCAACTCCATGTTCTTATCAAGAATGTATGTTCATGATGCTTTAGGATGTTCTAGTTGGTCCTGGGAGGGATATGACATAATCTTAACTCCATCTTTTACTAAATACTGTAGATTAGAATTATCGAGATTTTTTGTTCATGATGCTGTAGGATGTTGTAGTTGGTCTTAGGTTAACCATTCCAGTTTGTTCAGAATGACAAATTTGGAAGTGAACAGTTTTATAGGGGTTGGCATTCTTAGGACTGTGAGTGTCCCCTATTTAGAGGACAATGGAAAATAGTAGTTTAGAGTTGGGGAAAGAAGGTACAATTAAAGATCTCAAAGTAAGTAGTTAATCTTTATTTCTCAGTTCCCTAGAACCATAATGCATAGGTTAATTTTAAACCTCTCTTAAAAATTAAGTCTTTGCCTAATTGACTTCTCATTTGCTAATGTCTTTTTCATAGGTGTCGTCTACTGTATGCTATGACAAGATGAATTAGAACACCGGAAAATTTTTATTCAGTCACTCTCTCTATATGTGTGTTCATGTTTTCTTTTGTAACAGCTATGTATTGGCTATTTGATCAGGTGTTCTGGGACTATGTTGAGAAAAAGAAGGTTGGAACTACAAAGGCTGAATGGTCGGTGACAAGTGAATGGTCTCCAGATGGACGCTATTTTCTAACTGCAACAACTGCTCCTAGAATGCAAGTTGACAACGGGTAAGTTTTGTTTAAAGAAGGGCAGGGCTTAAATGTCAATTTTGAAAGTATGCAAATTGCAAGCACAATTTTCTGTACATGATAATAGTCTAGAGTGAACTTCTGCTGCTTGTAAATTTATTTAATTGATCACTATTTGTTAAATAACCACATTGATTGGTAGAAGTTTTAGTGTTTTGGTAGAAATCTTATTATAGCTTTTAAACCTTGAAAATGCATGTTGGTTTTTGTTGTCTGCCAAAGATAAGTGACATTGATTTAAAAATAGTTACTCCTTGAGATGCTATTGTGTATAGTAGATCGAAGGTCACTCCACTTTCAAATAATATTATGTCATTGTAAAGGTCATTTTATCTTCTCTGGTTCTTCCACACTGTGATTGTCGTCTATGCATGTTAGCAGAAGGGGTTGCCCTCGTCTAGGTGAACTGTTCTGAGCACAAGTGATAAATTTTGTATTTCTGTTCTCTTTATAGAATTAAAATTTTTCATCACAATGGATCAATGCATTTCAAGAAGATGTATGACAAATTGTATCAGGTCAGCGTTTTTATTATAGTTTTCTGATTTTATCTGATTTGCTGCTGGCCTATTCTAATATGGCGTGCTTAATTATTATCATAGGTTGACTGGAAACCTGAATCACCTGATAGTTTTGGTGAAATTGCAGACCTTGCGGAGTCTATAGATTCCTTAAAAGTTGGAGATGCCAAAACACAAGGTTATTTCTGCTGTTTTGACTCTCTAAAAGTTGCACATCTTCCGATTAATTGTATATTTCTTATAGTACCCTTTTGCAGCCAAAGGACCAAAATCTTCCCAAACATCCACGAAATCTACATCCACTAATCCTGCTGTACAAAAACCTGCAGCATATCGGCCACCTCATGCTAAGAGTGCAGCTGCAGTGCAGGCAGAGGTAAAGAGTGCCGATTTCTCTGTTTCTTGGATGGTTTATTCTATAAATGGAGAATTAATAGTATTTTCTAATTCTTGGAGGTGAGGGTTTAAGTGATAGCCACGGTTTGAAAGCCCTAAATGAAGCACTAGAAATGCTAGAAAACGAATTTTTTACATCTAGAAAGATGATGTACAATTACATTTCCTTGTGTAGTAGTAAGACCTAATACAATACAAACAAAATATCAGATAGTTACACACAATGCTTCACATAGAGCTGTTAGCCATAGATATCTGCATATTCTAGTAACAATTATTCCGGTCTAAGTGACCCGGACTCTTCACCGTTTACCCTCATACCCGTGGCCGTGTCCATCGGACATGACATGGTGTGGTTATGGGATCTGAGTCGGATCCTTCAAATGTAAACCGAACACTTTGATCTTAAGAAATCTGGTTCAAAATGATTTACAATGCCTCACAACAACTTAATGCTCTTAATTCTAGGGAGGGATGTCGACAGATTACTAATTTCATGTTATCGTTTTGATTTATGTTATAAATATGACAAAAAATTATATATTTGTTTACTTTATGTGGTAAAAGACACGAATTTACAAATGTAATGTACAAAAAGTAGGTATAATTTCTCTTATGTGAAGATTATATGCCGAATCCCCGCACCCGTGTCCAATTTTGGATCCATATCCACGAATCCTAATTTTTTTAAAAACTAAGAGTATGACATCGGCACCCGTATCCGACACCCATAACCGAGTCCGGGTAACTTATCTCCGGTGATTGGATGTGGGAACATGCTCCTACTAAGTACATAGGTGTCTAAAATGTCAAGTGCATTAGTGTACCAGTTAACATGAAACTAACACGATTAGCTATTTTTTAATCTTTGCCTTGTATTGTAGGCTACTTCTTCCAAAAAAAGGTTAACTAATTTTCAAATATGAAGAGAGTTGATGAATAGTCTTGTCAAGTTTGGTATTATAATTTCATTGTCATGCTTTCTATATATACTACGTCATGAGGTAAATGAAATGATATTTAAATTTTATTAAGAAATGGAATTTTATTTTCAAGTATCATTCATGTTCTTGCCCTAGTGCCTCATCAAAGGCTGTAAAATTAGTTGCTATTCCCAGTTATTTAATCTTTGTTTTCAAAATGCTGCACGAAGATTGATTTAAATGTGTGTGTTGAAGGAATGAATGAATTTATGTATAAATTAAAAGGAATGGAATTTAGTTTGTACTTGTGGAACGAATAGAGGATAAGGTAATTATGAAATAGTTCAAATTTGCTTCATCCACAAATCCATCCATCCCAGCCAAACAAATGCAACAGGATGTGTAAAAATGGGAGTGTATTGAATGAGCCTATGACAGTAGGTTTAATACTAAGTGCTTGTAGGGGCCTGATCTCAAGAAAAATTTAATGTTTTTACTCGGCTCTTACCTCATTACGTGGGTTATAGTCCAATCAAAGATGCAATTATTGCAATGTTTCAAGATGGTTGATAAACCTATCAAATAATATTAATAGTTACCTCGATTGTTTAGCTTAGGTATGAAGGATTGAATGTAAAACACAAACTCACTAATTGTCTATGTACTTAATAGTGTGTTGAGAGTAGAGCCGGCAATTTTGTACACGACACGATAACACGATACGCAAACAACACAAAAATAATGGGTTTGGGTTGAAATTTTTGGTACACGAGCACGAAAATACACAGATGAATTTAGTGTCAGTTTTGGGTTTACCCTTTGGTACACGACACGAAACAAAAGTATACGAAATAAATAAATAAATATATTTGTTTATCATAATTATATAAATACATATATCTTACAATAATATTTTACATATAATTTTTACAAAAAATAGATACAAAATAGATTCAAATTTAAATTTTACAAGACTTGGATGCACTTGAGTTTGTGTGACTTATTAACTTAAAACTCGACTAGTAAAAAAAAATATTTAAATATAAATTATATTTATCTTTATATTTATTACTAATTTTAAATTACACGAAACACGAATGAAACGTACACGAAATGAAGGTACACGAACACGAAACGAAATGAATCCTTAACGGTTCGGGTTTGGGTTAGGCATTCATGATACGAAACACGAAAGTACACGATACAAAAGTACATGAAACGAACGAATTGCCAGCTCTAATTGAGAGTCTTGGTTTAGTTGGCATATATGAATGTATAAAATTATTTCCAGATACATCCGAAAATGCAAAACAACGGTTTTATATTTGAACACTATTCCATCAACATTCTAAGTTTATATGTAAGTGATAACCTGCAACTGTTTTAGCCCTTATGTATCCGATTATTGTGTTTCAATATTGTTACTGATTAGTTCCACATTTTCTTACTGACAGCTATTTGGAGGCGGCCCTTCCGCGTAAGTAAACTTGATCCACATCTTTGTGTCTTCTATAATCTGAAGTATATAATAACAATGCTTAAACTCATAAGTGAAGATAAACAGAAATTTTCTTATGAAGTGAACTGTAAAACATTGAATATAATAAAGGTTTAAGCAGTAAAGGGGTTCCCTGTTATTGTTTTAAAGTTTAAACTGTTTCTGTTGCTTATCTCATTCATTGTAACAGAGAACTAAGCAAAAATGCATTGAAAAACAAGAAAAAGAGGGAGAAGCAGAGGGAGAAAAAGGCTGCTGAAGCTGGTGGCAGCAGTACATAATCGAATTGCTGAATGGTGGTTTCTGTATGTGTACGACACAGCTTGCCTGAATACCTAGCCTTCGATGAATTCCCGTAGGTGTCAGGAATTCGACAATGGCTTGAAATTACAATTCCCCCATGATGACCTCAAGCTCTATTCGGTTGAGATAGATGATTTATCTAGCAGTTTTTTTGATCTCTTCTAATCCTTCCTCCGCTCTTAACATGATACCATTAGAGGAAAGCAGTTGTAAGCGATTGCTTTGTATTTGTAGGTTGTAGTAAATTTTAGGTTGTTTTACTGAAAATGACCATGTCTGTAACAGTTTTTTTTATTTATTTTAGCTGTTGGTTTAAAGTTAAAATCATGAAGAAATTTCTGAATTTTTTAATTGCAGGAATACTGCAAAGACCTGGACATGCTCTTTTCAGGTTCTCATATTTTTTCCAAGTCTCATTTATGGAGCAAATTAAGACTGGCTTGACAATAGTTTTTTGGCCTACAAATAAGTATGCATATGTCGAAGTTGCCTAGCTATTTCATTTTTCTTCACAACTATGATTGTTAGGGTAAATAGGCCTAATTATGAAAAAAATGAAATGGAATACTATTATAAATTTTAGTTTAAAAAAATCTATAGCCAAGTAGCCTCTTTTTTATGTTGTTAGGAGAATTGTATGAGGAGTCAGTTGGACCTGCTTTACTAAGTAGCTTTACAAAGAGAGACATAAACCTATGACCATAAAGCATTTTCTAGATGTTCAATAAAAGGTCTCAATAGATTGTTTTTCATGATATTTCAGTATTCTTCGATGCTTCCCGGAAAATCTATAAGAGGATGAGAACAGAGAGAAATATACAGAAAACCCTCTATTTGGTATGTTTGATATGGTAAATAACAACCGTCAGACCTAAAACCAGATAGATGAGAACCGTTGATTTTAATAATTAAATAAATTATATTAATATTTAAACAGCTCTCATAGATTTATGGTTCGAATCCCGTTAAAAATGTATTATATTTAAATTTTTATATTTTTTACTTTTAACAATTTTTATTTTTATATGTTCAAGGTTCGAGAGTACCGTGAACAACATATTATATATTATATTATTTATTTCCAGTCAATTCTCAAATTATCATAAAATATATATTATTATAACTTATTATGTTCTTTAATTTATTTTTTAACTATTGAAAATCTATATTTATATATATTAAAATTTTAAAATAAAATATATTATTAAAAATAATTCGAGTGTTAAAAACAATCCGTGCATTGCATGAGTTACAGCCCAAAAGCGGTTGTATACAAAATTTAATTTAAAGTAATACATACAGTTGGTGGAAGAAAAGAAAAAGAAATGAGATGATACAACAACAGAAAACTTACAAATGCAGCTTTCACCCAAGCCTCGAAAAAAAGAATAAAATCAAATCATAACCTGACATTGCCTAGAAGCACCAGTAAATTTCAAAAATTTATGTGTGGAATCTAATTTCATCTTAATGCCTGGACAGAACACCACAACTTGGTATCTATGTTGTGATGAAACTTTGGAATGCTCAGTAACCGTAGCAATTAACTTCACATCAATCCCAGGCGACATAATATTTAGCTTCCTATTACCACCATATATAAATCCTTTAGGGAAATAAGCACCATCAGCAGCACTTGCTGAAACCATGGCCATTTTCAATGTACTACGATCACCCACATGTTGGTAAAAACTTGGGAGCATTGTGGCCCAAAGTATCTTTTCACCATTAAAACCAGAGACAGCAACATTTTCGTAAAAAAACGTTGAATGTTTGCTCCTGTTTGTCACATTAAACATAAGGTTCCATCCCGAGTTGATCTTGTTATTTGTTTGTCGATTAATGTTAGCAGCTGCAACAACAGAATCAACCGCGAATTCATGTTTTCGAGCTTGATCATTTCTGTGAAGGTAGACCTCTGAACCGCAATAAAGAAGCAACAAGAAAAAGAAAATGAGAGAAAATATGTCAACAAAAAGGTTCCAGTTAAATTTTGTTAGAGTTATAGGTGTGTCCGTGGTGTTGATTGCCGCATAGCCCTCCGCCCCTGAACGATAAAGAGATGATCTATCTCCATTCATGGCGAAGGACTTATTGTCGTCACAAGGATTTTTACATGGAATGTGTAGAAAACTGCAGGGAATTGATGTCAAGTTCTTTGTTTTTTTCTGGTTCCTTTACCGCCCCCCCCTATAAGAGAGTAAAACCAAAAAAAATAAAGAAAGAGAAAATCTGGGTTTTCAAATTAATGGTTATGGTTAAATATAAAAACCAATTCTGATCCCTTCTTCATCTGAGAAATGCTATATATAGATTCTTTGCATGCGTAAATCTTATGCTAGTCGAGGAACCGGTATTATTGACACACGCTCCTTTTTGTCTTGTGTAAAAATCTAGATAAAAATGCAACATCTTTAAGGAAATCTGAAAAAGATTGCACTATATTATTGATAAGGAATTAAGAATGTAGTCCTTCTTTATCCTGTAAAATATAAATTTTAATACTAAATTTGGGGAAATGATTACTTAACCAGTTGAATTTGACAAGGCAGTTAGATTTTGTATAAAAAATTAGGAAGGTATACAAAATTAAGAAGAGGATGGATTATTGTTACCGACATATTTGTTACTAGTACTCTATTAAAAAATTCCTTTCTGTAATATAATCATACTAAAGTTGTGTACGTGGTCAGAGACCTTCAGGGATATGCCTGAACGAAAGTCCTCCTCCTGTAGTCAATGAATGTCCTCATTAGGGATGCGGGGTGAACTTTAGTATGTGTTTTGGGAGCTCTGTCTCTATAGTAAACGTGTGTCCTTGTTGAGAGATTTCAGAGTATCATGCACTTTGCACCCAAAATTTTGGGATCATTTGTCTTGTAATCTGGTGGGGGCTCCTTATTCAGGGGATAAGGATGAGTCCAACATTTGAGGTGAACCATGGCTATGCGTTGTTCGCGGATCAGAGAAACAAATGGTAGCAGAGGGTCATCCTCGGCCGTGGAGATATCTTATCCACGAAGTTTCAAATTCGCGGACAATCCTTGAGCCTTTGTGGTTGGACCTCATCGGCGGATATTTCTAAAGCTAGTAGAAGACAGTTTCCATTAGGTTTTCTACTGGGCCTCGGGATGAGAAATCTACGCCCATTAGGTTTCTTGTTTCCCGAGAACTACGTTGACCTGATTCCTTATGAATAGGGATACCTAGGTAAATTGCAAGGGGTCAGAAGTCGAGAGCGCAAATGAGCTACCACTAACCCTAAACAATCTCAGTCACCATTAAACCTAATCACCAAACACTGTTCACGTTTTCCGACGAAAAACCACCGTCACAGATCTTGTTTCGGGCTACGAATCTCGAATTTTGTTGTTACCAAATTCGTCCGTCAATAAATTGGAACTAGAAGGAGGGGCTAATAAAGATCTGCATCTAGGAGGAAAGATGTCTCACTATCATGATGGAAGTTCTTACGATGAAGGAAGTTATGAAGAAAGCTCTGGACATGACTATGGCCTCCATGAACATTATGTTCCAACCACGGTAAACCGCCCTACTCCGGATGTTGGAGGTCAACCACCAATTCTGATCAGCAACGCTGATATGTTGGAACATATGTTTCTGTTAGATCCCGAAGCATCGTAGAAGGGGGGTTGAATACGATACTTACTAAATTAAAAAATTCTTTCGAATCTTTGCGGATATAAAATTTAGTGTTCGGTTAGTGGTTCCGTGTTTTTGAGGTGAATAATGTTTGGAACAATAAAATGAGGAACACAAGATATTCGGGGAAATATATATTCATATATAAATCCGCGAGGGGTGTTGCTACACCCCGGTTAATAAATTAACCGGCTACAATCTAAGAACAACAAAGCTCTTAACTACTACAAAGATCAACAAATTAAATCCTATACAATGATCTATCTTTTATTTTTCTAAGAATTTAATTACCGGATAACGATTTTAATGCCCCCTAAGAATATACAAGAGTTAAACCGGGCATTATAATATTTTTCCGTTTAGAAGTTAAACGGATATTCAAGGTGCTTGAACTTCTCTGGAAATCTTTGCTTCTTGTTTTATTAGCTCTTTTTGTTGGAGAAGAAGATAAATTGAACAACTGAAATTGCTAAGCTGATCTGCTGCTTGAGTGTAGACTTATAGCAATTCAAAATATGTGGCTAAAAATGAACCACATAAATTAATTGATTGTATAATAAAATTGTGGCTGAGGAATTACTTGCGATCAGGGGCTTATTCTCTTTACTTGCGACCAGAGGGTATTAGCACTTAATTTTTATTCCTTCAAATACTTACTTGCGACCACAGAGGGAGGAAGCTTGTTGCCTTAGTTTTTATTCAAGCCTTATGTTACTTGCGACCAGGGAGTAGTGCTAGTAGTGCTTTTACTTAGAAAATTTATGCAAGTACTAACTTACTTGCGACCCATACTACAACTACCATACTTGTACTTAACCAACAACAGACACCCCTGTTTGCTTTCCTTTTTTTCCCCTTTTTTTCCCTTTTTTCTTGTTTTCTTTTTCTTTTTTTGTTTTCTTTTTCTTTTTGTTTCTTTTTGTTTCTTTTTTTCTCTTTCTTTGTTTTCTTTTCTTTCCTTTTTAATTAAGTTTAAATTGTAACTAAATTAATTTATAAAATAAATTTAAATATAACTTTTATAAATAAATTAATTTAGATTTATAAAATAAACTTATTTAAAATTTATAAAATAAATCATTTTAAGTTTATTAAATAAATTATATTAAAGTCTATTAAATATATATATTTCAGTTAACAATTAAACTTTGAACTTGTCCAATCCCTTAGAGCTGTTTAGCTGTATATCTCACGCACCTCTTCTCGTACTTTAACAGATAAACGTTCAATCCAAGTATGTTCCTCAACTTAACAATTCTTCTATAAATAATACCCAAATTCCTTTCACGAGTTGTTGACACCTAGTGCAACTGGTCTGGTTCAAAGGCGACTAACTTCGATTCAGGTCTTCGTATTATAGCCTTGATTATATTGTTAAGCTTGCAACAACTTTATCACTTCAGACACTGACTATCCGTATATAATTGTACTTCAAGACTGCAGCTGTCTTCTTTAACCTATGTCTTTTACCCTGTCTTCATTTCTTCAGATTCCTATACTTCAAACACTGTCTATCTTTAATAAATGCTAATACACTGAAATCTTCTGGTGGCACTTATACACCGACTCTTCATCATTTCTGAAACCCTGAAAGTCTTTAACTTTTATTCTTCACTGAGGCATGATCATGTTAATGAACTTCTTTTAGTGACCTGTAAACAGACTTCAAGCCTTCTTCTAATCTTTTGATTCTTTGTATTTTCCCTGTCTTCATTTCTTCCGATTTCTTGTATAATCGTAGTATTATTAACCTGTCATATTCTCTTGTTGAGTTATCACGTAACTATTCATACATCTATGCAGTCTCACCAACAATCTCCCCTTATTTGATTGTTAAACCTAACAAACAAATTAAATAGGGAGGATAACTCAACTAACAACTAGAAAAAGTAAAGTACCAGGACTTGCAAATAATGCTACTGGTTTTCTGGATCAAATACTGTATTTCCAGATTTCTTGAGTAACTGAAATGAAAGATGCTTGTTCCTTTAGCACTGAACTGATCTTCAAGTAGTCTCATCTTAATTTCCTTGGTTCTTCAGATCTCTGTCAGATAACTCTTCTCAGTCTTGAAGTAATCATCAACAGCTTCCTTTGTACAACTACATTTCCTGTTGAGAAGCACATATCTCTCTTACTTCTCCCTTATGAGAGTCAACTGCTTAAAGGAGATCACCTTCGTTTACCACCCCTCTCGTATAATTGGATCCGCAGATAAAAACCAATGGTACTCCCCTTTTGGAAACAGCTTCTCCCCTTATGAAGAATAGTGATAAACCAATCCACTTCTTCTGATAGCTAGGAAATCACCTTCGTATTTACCACCTCTCCCGTAAAATAGGATACGTAGTTACAAACAACAATGGTGTGATGCAGTGTACATGCGCTTTACCTTTTTCCTCCTGCTTTCTATTTCTCCCCCTTAGTTGAGGAACCCTACAAACTATTATTTAAGCTTTTATCTCCCCCTTAGAAAAGGAATGTATGCTGTTGTCTGAAGTAGTTCTCATATTTTACTTGGTTGGAAAGAAATAACAAGTCATAGTCTGATCAACCATGTCCCTTTAAATGATGCAAGAATGACTTCACCGTTGATCATCCTGTTAACCAATCTTCCCAACTCCTTATACCTCCCAACTGTAAAATCACAATTGTTGCCCATTGTTAAGTCCCAAATACCAATTGTTAGATCCCGAAGTATCCTAATTTAATCTGTAAACGTTAGGTCCCTAAGAGTTAGGTTTCTATCATAAACAGATTCGAGACCCGAAGTATCAAGAACCATGGTTTAAGGATATGGAATGGGATATGATGTTACTCTTTCTTCCTCACTGTGAGTGTGTGATTCTGTTTCATGTACCTCACAAGTGTTTCACTCTTTTCTCCACTTGTGTGTTGCACTCATTCTCACAATTGTATCACTCCTCTCATAGCTCTAAAATCCAGTTATACCTGCAATGAAAATTACCTTAGCCATCCTTACGGAGGTCACAGGTGGTGCAATGGGAGTTCGCAAATCCCCATCCTCGTTAGACTCGTCAGATGAATCTGAGTCATAATCTATAAGTTGCTAGTTTCCCTTTGAGGGTTCCAGATTTGAACTCTGGGAAGGTAAACAATGATCCAAAGAATTTAGCATAAAGATCAAAGTTTCCTTCTAATGTCTGTGAAGACATTTCCTTATGACTCATCAGGTAAATCTGAATCATTGTCAACAAGTTGCCCATCTGCGCCTATGTTAGATCCACTATCCGCAGATGCATCCAGGGGATTTAAGCCTGGGGAGGTAGACACTGACCACTAACATATGGCTATTGGATCAGTATCATCTCCTAACACCTATAAAGGAAATTGGTCCATTAAAGAACCTTGAACAATCGAATCTGACCGTAAAATGGTCGAAACTCTTAATTCTGTCAACTCTTCCTTTGTGTGTGTAACCTAGGCTTGTGCATCAAGAATTGTTTATGTTTGAGGTGGTGACACTATATCGGATACCCTGGTCGATAGACGAATTTCAATAAATGCACTCTGCTGAGAGGATGATTCTAGTAACTGTTTTTTTTCCTTTTCAGGCATTACATCTTTTTGAGAAGATGTATGGGGGCTAGCAGTTGCCTCGGTTTTAAAACTACAACTCAATTTTGTAGGAGTCAGAGCTGCTGGGTTGACTTTAGAACCTTCCTTATGTGGTGCACTAAGGCACTTTCTCCCTCACGCTCATTCATATGTCATTTTAGTGGTAGGAGAGTGTTGGTTGTTTCTATTTCCGTGTTTATCTTTATAGTCTGGGATAGAAGTTGTGTGTTTTCAACCTCATGACTATCAATGAACGAAGGCCATTGGAGGCTGAACCTGTATTATCAAACATATAACACATTAGATAGAATGCACATGAATCTATAATGAATGAAAATCATGCATTTAATCTTTGAGAGAAATTATGTACAATAGAGATTCTAAAAAGATTTTAATGAAATAAGCAATCACCACTGTAGAAAGAAGTTTGATTTTTCTCTTAAAACTGTTTGAGTGCACAAGTCTATTTTTATGCATAAAAATATAAATAATCATGTCTTTTAATATGAAAAATGAAGGGTTTAGAGCACACAAACGCAACGGAAACAGTAATTAAAAATGTGAAAAACCAGAATTTTCGAAACCCACAGCAGGATCCATGCGAAAAATATATATTTAATTCGTTGATCAGATTGTTTACCTTAAGAAGCTTTATAAATTGGTTGAATAATGGAGATCCAAAGATTGTTCAATCACCACGCATCCCGCTCTCACGATCTATGCCCTATCGGTATCCACACGAATGCTTGAACTCAAGGATTGGATGTGTACTAGCACAAACTCGTTTCTTCTTGCTATCTCCATCTTCTCTCTTGGTGGTTAGGGTTTTAGTAAAAGTCTTGCCCCCAAAATCAGACACACAAGAGATATTATATAGAGAGTAGAAAAATAATTATAACTCTTAACTAATTAGGAGTTATTATTAATTCGAAATTCCTATTTGTATAATAATTAAGTCACACTTAATTATTTAACAACTGAATTTTATAATTGATATTAGTAAATTTGAATATCATTATTTATCTAATTAATTAAGTCATACTTAATTAATATTATAAATAAGTCGAACTGCTTTAATTTAATTTAAATTTAATTTAAATTAAATAATCCTTCAAGCATTTTTTGTGTGTGACCCTATAGGTTATTATTACGTTGGCAACGAATTTTAAATCTAATTTAAAATCGTAAACAATGAGCGACATCTAGTAATACATCATTGCTACCCAAGTAATAATAATTGAATCGGTGATCGATTAAACCTTTCGTGAATAATGTACAATGTAATATAATCCCTTTAACTTCATATTATAGATAACACTAGAGGCATGTAATGTGTCATCCTCATCAATGTTAATCCATGTTTCCTTGATCAATGAGTAGACTATCATATCAAATCAACATTTTAGAGTGGCCACGTGATAGGGATAAAATAAACCTTGACTTTATTATAATAATTATACATGGTTTGGGCTACAAGGCCCATTAAGAAGATGTATGACATTCAGACCAAGAAGGTCAACACATTGATCAAGCCTGATGGACCAGATCAGGCCTGATGGAACAAAGAAGGCCGAAATAGCCCTGAATATTTACTATTTTCGTGGTTGATAAATATAGAAAAATCAGCTACTAAGATAACTTCTAATGTTAGGTCACACACACACACTGTAGAGGGGGTGAATACAGTGTATAGTACACTCAAATCGAACTTTAAGAACTCAAGTAACAGAAAACAAACTTTATTGAAACAATAAACTCTGTTACAGTATGGAACTGTTACCTCTCAGTGATGAATAAATATCACGAGAGCTGCTAGGGTTACAATGAATAATCTTCTCTAATAATGATAACACTTCTAGTGTAAACCCTATGTCTGTGTTTATATACTACACCGTTACAAGATAATCGCTAATTGATATGGAATATAATTCTGCTTCCTAAAATATATCAATCAGATATCTTTTCTTCCAAGTATTCCATTCTTCACAGAATTCCTTCTTCATGCATATCTCTTCTTATGTTTATCTCAATCTTCTTTCCTTTAATCAGCTACTGTCCTTATCTGATTATCCTTCAGCACTTAAGTTCTGATATCTATCTTCTGATAATTATCTCCTGATAACATACGTACTGATATCCTTAAGTCCTGACTTCCAGTATAAGTACTGATCAACAGTTAAGTACTGATTTATCCTGTTCAGTAAGATCTGAAAGCTAAACATAAAACATATTAGCCATGACATTATCAAATATATCTAACAATCTCCCCCAACTTATAAATTAACATAATATACAAGTTTAACAGATATTTGATGATGTCAAAAACATTAAGTACAAATGCATGAGAATTAGACTAGATAACTACAACTTACAGTCCTTAAAGTTTTTACCAATTTCAACTTCTGATAACAACTTCAGTCTGTATAAATATCAGAATTTAAGCAGTTGTAGATCTTCGACTTGGCTTCTTCATTTTCTGATCTCTCTGATGTCAGGAGTTGTTCTGAGATAGTTCTTCAACAAACATTTCTCAGCATATCTTAGTTCATCAATCATTCTCCTTTTAACATCTTTAAGCTCTGCAGTATCTTCACCAGTTTGAAAGATTGCAGCTCTGAGATCATTGATCTTTGCTTTTCTCAACTCCTGATCTAGTCTTATAACATAAGCTTTGTCAGACTCTAGATTGAATTCAAGTCCCTTAATACCAAGATACGTTCTGATCTGTGCAGTATTAGGCTTCATATCAACAATATCACCATTGTGATCTCTGTACTTTGGAACATATATGCTGTCAGACTTAACAGAATAAAGCCTTTTCTGTCTCTAAATCTGTTCTTTTAAGTAGTTTGCAGCAGTCCCTGTTATTCTGTCATCCACTTGAAGTAAGAAAAGTACATGCTCCAATTCTTCAAAATACTTCAATGGAATAACATTTTGTCTTATATGATAAACCCTACCATCTGTTATGAAATACAACATGATATATTCTTTCAAGTAGGTATGGTAAACCATCTGTACAGATTCCAGTTGATTCAATCTCTTAAGAGTTGCTCCAATACCTGGTTCACTGAAGGAAGTTGGATCATTGGTAGTGTTGTGTACTCTTCTTTCATCAGCACTTGCCAATCCAGTTTTATCTCTAGCTTCCTTTCCAGTAACTACTCTTGCTTCAAAACCACTTGCAGTAGTCTTCAAAGATTGAGTTTGTTTTGCTTTAGTGAATCCTGGTAGGAGTGTCTTTGATCTATTTTCTGATATCAAGTTAACTTGAGCTCTGTCAGAGGTTACTTGCTTCTTCTGAATATCAGAACTTACAATTTCTTGACTCTGAACAACTTGAGCCATGTCAGAGGTTGTTTTAAGAACTTTTCTTGAAGTCAGAGCAAGATCATCTTTTTCATCAGCAATTTTTTCTTCCTCAGGAGGTACATAAACCTTGATAGGTTCACCAACCTTTTCTTTACCCTTGGATCTTGGATCTATCTGTGGTTGTGATCTAGCCAATGTTGCTTCAGTATGTGTCCTTTCTTTGATCACAATGCCTTTAAGTTTTGGAAGTGACTTTTTACCAGAAGCTTCAGATTTAGATGTGACTTTCTCTGATTTAAGTCTGGCTTCTTCTTCCTTTAAACTTTCCAAGTCCATTCCTGGATTTTCTTGAAGAAATAACTGTCTTGATATTTCTTCATCAAGATCTAGGAGTTCATCAGAACTTATCCTTTTACCAGCAGCAGGACTTATTCTTTTCCCAGTATCAGAACTTGTCCTGTGACTAGCTTGTCTTGATGTAAACCTTCTACCTTGACTATGACCGCTACCCATTCCAGTGTCCTTGATCATCATTTCCATCATCCTTTCCTTGCAGTGTCTTGTTAGTTTTGCATTTGGACTTAATTACCTTCTCCCCCTTTTTGGCATCAGCAGGTAGTAAAAGAGAGATAAGTAATTCCATTGAGGATTGGATTTCAGTAAGTTGAGATTGCTGAGAAGCTTGATTTGTCAGAATGTCATCAATCTGAGTTTGTTGTTTCTCTTGAGTTTTCTCAATATAAGCAATCCTGTCAATGGTAGGTTGAAAGAACTTTTTCTTATCAATTTTCCAAACTTGTTCTTGTTTTGATAAAGTTCTCCTGAATCTTGTGTAGCTCTGCATGAGTAGTTGAATGAAGACCTTGTAGATGTTTAGTACTCAATGCAGTGACTCTAAGCTGGGTTTTAAAATCATCAGAATTTAACATTTCATCAGCTTTAGTCAAGTGCTCAGCAAGATGTAATGCATTTGGAACACATGAAACTGAGTTCCATTCCTTAGTCCACTCCTGACCTGCAGGAGTTTCACTCCAAGGTACTGGTGCTGGTGCAGCCCCAGTAACAAACTTCTCTACCAGTTCAGACTTAGGAAGAGTCTGTTGAGGAGTATGTCCTGAAGCACCTGCTTCATCAGCATCTACAGTTGGAGCAGCATCACCAGTATCTCCAGCATTTGCAGCATCATAACTTAAAGAATCAGTATCTTCGGATAAGACAACAGCGTGAGTAGCAATGGAGGCTTCAACATCCTCTAATTGCTGATCTGATACTAAGTTCTAATCAACAGCCAAATCCTGATGCTCACCTAAAGTCTGATCATCAGCATCTTGATGCAAAGAAGGTGTTGTTGATAACTCTGGAGTTTGAACAACATCAGTAACAGGTGTTGTAAAAGGATTATTTGCTGTTGGAGCTTCTAAGAAAAGTAATTCAGGCACAACCAGGTTCTGAATATCAATTTCATCACTTGTGCCTGGATCAACAAGAGACACAGATGGTGAGTTAGCCTTGTCAGATACAGCTTCCTGAGATGGAGTTGATGGAGAAGAAGTGACTGGAGCAAATTCCTTATCTTGTGAGATCAAAGATTCCTGATCCCCTTCCTTAGCTGCTTCCTCTTCATCATCTAAAACTGGCCTTTGTGCCCTCTGTTTCTTGTACTTCCTTGTTGATTTGGATTCCTTGGGAGTTTTAGGAACTATCATTCGTCTAAGCCTCTTGAGAAGCCTAGAACCCCCAATTTTAGAATCCTTCTGAGAAACCTCTTTCTCAGCTTCAGTTACAACAGGTTCTCTAGTAGGAACCGGTTCCTCAGAATCAGAGTCATCTCTCAAGGCAATCCTCCTTCTCTTTTGAGGTGTTTGAGGAACATTCTTTGTCCTCTTTGGCTTGGAAGATGAAGGCTTCACAGTAGGTGCTGAAGATGAAGGTTGAGCAGTCTGTGAAGTGGAGAGATAGGATTTGAGATATGTTCTGAGGGTAGGTTGAGTAGAATGAGAGGTAGGTACTGAGGTTGATGGATTTTGGGTGTTTGGAGTTGGTTGGACATCAGAGTAAACAGATCTATAAGTATCAGGATCAACACTTACCAGGATCTGTTTTATAGACTTAGGAATCTGTAATGGTCTAAGCACTTTTTTCTTAGTATCAGCATTTACCAGGTCATTAAAGTATCCTTTTGCAACCTTAAAAGGTGGGGTTTGGGTGCTGACTAACTGAGGTTCATCAGTATAATAAGTGTAAATAAATTGACAGAATCTAGCAAAATAAACAACATCTCGATCCTCTGTCATCCTATCCCCAATAAAACCAATTAAAGCAGTTGCAAAATCAAAATGAGTTTGATTGATAATTGCATACCTGATGTGCTGACTCATAATGGGAATAACATCAAAATTCGAACATTTGTTTCCAAAAGCTTTGGTGATGCAATCAAAGAAGAAACTCCATTCTCTTCTGATATTAGCCCGTTTCAACTGTCCAAGTTTCGTCAGACTCTTTTCATATCCCAATTCAGCCATTAACTCCCGAAGGGCTGAGTCCTCTGGAATTGAGAAAGTACAATCTTCTGGAAGATGTAAAGCCCTGCGTACTGTACCAGGATTGACTACAAAGGATGAATCACCCACTTGGAAGATAATACTGGGAGTTCCACGTTGACCACCATCATCAAAAAGTCCAGTCCTCCAAAACCTCAGAACTTGTTGGCTTGAAAAGAATTCAGGCTGTGTTAATGCATACCCAACCTCACTATGTGCAAGAAGATCTTGCACAAAGTGCAATTCAGATGGAGCTTCAGTGTGATCAAGAACTGCAGCATAGTTGTTGGGGACAAACTTAACTCCATCAATGATTAAATCCTTTGGTGCCATGTAAAAAAAATGAGATTCAAGTATGCCTGTTAGGTGTTTGAGATAATGTCTGTATGAAAAACCAACGTGAGAAAGAAGGAGAAGGAGAGTAAAAGTAAGGAGAGAGATAAAGTATAAAGAAAATAAAAGATTAAAGAAATCTTCTCTCTGTTGTACTTATACTCTGAACAAAAATGTTACCGTTGGACACCTGTCAGACATGCAGTAATAACGGACAGTTACTGGGCTCGAGAAAACAGGAATCATTACTTACCCAGTTGCCTTGTTTCAAGGAAAAACCGTTCCATTTATAAAGAGAAATAGTTTTGATTCAAACTTTAAACCGTTAGCACTGATTGAATTATTTTTCACTGCATCATTAATATTCTGAAAATACATCACATGAAAATGACCAAGATAAATTAGATAAGTAAGTGCTGAAAATGAATCAGAACTTAATATAAAACAAAATTTATATGGTCATCAGAATATCAATCAGGATTTATCAACACAAGACAAAATAACTCAGAGACAAAATCTTGAAGTAAAAACAACTTTCATTAATATATCAAGACAATACATTTATGAAATGGAAATTACATCAATACTTATACAAGATTTTCCCTAAGCTTCTAATCCTAACATCAACAGCCTTAGTCTTAGCTAAGAAGCCTGACAAAGCTGATGATGAAGAAAAACAGGAAGAAGACGAGATTAAGTCATCTTCTTCTTCCTACTCTCGACAAACAGAATGGCGAGTCTGATGATTCGCTCTTGTTGGCGGAGAGCTTCCAGCCTTTCCTCCTCCAATCGCTCCAGATGGCGATGGTAGTCCATATAGAAGAACATGAGGCGTGTCAGTACCTCATGTGGGACAGAGTCCCATATCTCCTCAGGAATGGCTGTGACATGCCATTCCTACTGCCACTCGGCACAACTTAGCTCCATATTGAAGGTTTGGTAGTTCAAAAACATGTTGTATCTGACCATTGTGTTTTTGAAAGAAAAAGGAGGATAAGTGTGTGAGAAGAATATGATGGAAAGACTGATGTGAAGTGGTTGCTTATATAGACAAGAGAATGCCAGGAGACGCAAAGAAATTGAATGCTGACAGGTAGAATTAATTCTACCTCGTCTCCCTAGACTTTGAAAAAGAATAACATTCATTGGAAAGAGGAATCATGGTCTAGACCGCACAAGACACAAGAAACAGTGGACTGTTCAAGTACGAATACCATTAATCCTAATCATAGTGACTATTAATCTTCCACTTCAACATATTCAATTATTAACTGAGACTGTTATTAAATTTTATTCACAGATAAGTCAAGTAAAACATTAGACTGTAATATCAGAACTTAGACTTATATCAGAACTTAACAGTCATCAGAACATAATTTCTTAACTCGAAAAAGGAATGCCCATCTTAGTAAATACTCATACAAGTTCTGAGTTATAGACTTCAGAACTTAATCATTAGAACATGTAACTAGAACTTGTCCTCAGAATTAGTGCAAAGTGACACAATGACTGTTTATCTAAAATAACATAGACCACCACAGAAATTTTCATCATTCAGATGGAGTGATTAGTGTGTGCATTAAGCTAAATAACAGATAAAGAGTAAAGTCTGATTCACTTCAGTACATCTTAGAAATAAGGCATAATTAAAATTTTGCTAAGGAGCTGTCATTGTCCTGAAACCTACTGATGAATGAGTTTATGCTTGAGTCCACCTCAACTGTTTTGTGCTAATTTTATGCATCTTTTGAAATTCTATTTTACAGTGGCTTCTCAGTGTAAGTGAGTCATGACTGTTTATCAGAATTTATGCTATTATCAGAGTATTTCTCCAGTAATCATAGAGTGTGAAAAGTCACCAAAAAAATATTTTGCTTTTCTAATGCATATTTACTTAATACCAGCAATGCACTTGGGTCGTCCCTTCCACATTTTAACGTTAGATCTCAAAGGAGTACCTGATTTTATTCTTTGATCTTTTTGCTTTTTCTTTTGATAAGTGAGGTTTATCAGCACTTAGTACATTCAGCAGTTTTTCTAGTATCAGAACTTAACAGATGAGTAGCATTATTCTAATTTGTGACTTAGTAATAAGATATACAAAGTAAACTTAACTAAGCTCAATTATCAGAATTTGCTAGTGTCATAAGATTTCCACTGAAATAATTACTTCTTACATGGAATCATTTGTTTATTGAAGACTACTAGGTCAGTATCTAGCACAGTTATCCTCATAGGATTGAATAGGTACTAGAACAGACATATCACTTATCAGAGTTTAGAAACATATATCAGACAACAGTCAGTACTTAAAGACATTTATCAATTAAGCACAGAATATACAATGAGATTAATTCTGTAAATACTGAGCATAAAGTCTGATAACACAGAACAAGTCTAAGCAGATTTAGAGAAAGAACCTGAAACCATTCCAAGTTCATTTACCAATCTTGTAAAAGTAGCTTCACACAGTGGTTTTGTGAAGATATCTGCCAGTTGTTGATCTGTGGGAACAAAATGCAATTCCACTGTACCTTCATCCACATGTTCCCTGATGAAGTGGTACCTGATGCTGATGTGCTTTGTCATAGAGTGTTGAACTGGATTACCTGTCATAGCAATAGCACTTTGATTATCACAGTAAATAGGGATTTTAAAATATGTTAACCCATAATCCAGTAACTGATTCTTCATCCAAAGAATCTGTGCACAACAGCTTCCTGCAGCAATATACTCTGCTTCTGCAGTTGATGTGGAAATTGACTTTTGTTTCTTGCTGTACCAAGAAACCAATCTGCCTCCAAGAAATTGGCAGCTTCCACTTGTGCTTTTCCTGTCAATTTTGCACCCTGCAAAATCTACATCTGAGTAACCTATTAGTTTAAAATCTGATTCTTTAGGATACCATAATCCCAGAGCAGCTGTTCCTTTAAGATACTTAAAGATTCTTTTTACAGCTTGATAGGGATAAATAAGTCCTGATTTTATAATTAATGGGCTGATAGGCCCAATAATAAGATGTATAATATTCAGACCAGAAAGGTTAATCCTGATGGACCAGATCAGGCCTGGTGGAATAAAAAAGGCCCAAAAGCCCTGATTATTAATTAATTTCGTAATTAATTAATAAGGGAAAAATCAGCTATTGAGAAGAGTCCCGATAAGGATATAAATCCTTATAGATTAGCCTCAAGGGGACCTAAAAGGATAAGGAATCAGCTTCCTACTTCCTAGGACTCCTAAGTCTATCCTAATTCAGAGGCTTGTCCACTAAGTCTCCTATACCAAGTCTAATTCATGGACTCCCACATCTATATAAGGGGCCTCACCCCATAAATCAGAACTACGTTTTTTGCCTTGATTCTCTAATTCACAGAGATACGTAGGCATCTCGTAAAGGCAGATTGAGTCACGAAACACGAGAGCAGCCATTAAAGGCCTTGAGCTCCCGAATCTTAGTAATAAATACAGCAAATAATAACCTTAGCTTTTTATCCATAACATTTGGCGCCGTCTGTGGGAAAACAACAACAACCATGGCGAGAACACGGAGAACAATTGGAGCTATAGAGGAAGGAACACCATCAGAGACAACCCAGGTGATTTCATCAATCGTGGAGGTTCCTCCCCATTCAACTTATGCATCTACTCAGGAGGAAGCCCAGAAAGGGGCAACTCAACCCCAGCTACAAGGGACAACTCCCCCGATTCAAGGTACGAATCCTCAAGTTCAACAAATACATATACCTGTAAATTCTTGACCTGTTGGGTATGAATATTCAACTATTCTTACTACTAACCCCCCTTATGGGATGCCCCTTCACCCTGAGGTTGGAGGAAGCGGATATGCTGGGCGAAGCGAAGCACGAGGGCGGTCGCCCCCCTATATACGAGGTTTGGGTCCTATCCCTGAGGATCGGGAATTTTCTGGTCCTTACACTGAGAGAGACTCCGAATCTTCGGATGATGAAGTGGCCCCGAGAAGGAGGCGTCCTGGCAAAGAGCCAATGGATGATGGAAGGCAACACCCTCAAAGCACCCCAGGGGCGAATCCCCAAGAAATGCAGGAAAGGATTAGGGCTCATGAGGCCGAGATCCAAAGGCTGAGGCGTGATTTGGAGGCTCACCAGGTCGCCAGACCCCAGATACCTCCCAGGGGGAGAAATCCTCCTCCTGTCATAGACCTGGATGGTCCGGTGCGAAGAAGAGCTGTTGCCCCAAGAACTGATCCAAGCAATCTACTTCCCCTTGGAGATCCTGATGATCCAACTCCGCCCTTCACAGAAGAAATAATGAATGCCCATATCTCAAGAAAGTTCAAGATGCCCACTATCAAAGCCTATGATGGCATGGGAGACCCCGCAAATCATGTTAGGACATTCTCTAATGCACTGCTGCTGCAACCCGTGAATGATGCTATAAAGTGTCGGGCCTTCCCTCAAACCCTATCGGGTATGGCTCAAAGATGGTACAGCCGCTTGCCCCCAAACTCTATTGGATCGTTCAGGGAGTTAAGTCAGGCTTTTATTAAGCAGTTCATCAGTGGGAGAGTCCATGAGAAAAGTTCAGCATCTCTCATGAGTATTGTGCAAGGAGCAAAGGAAACTTTGAGAGACTACCTAAATCGTTTTACAAAGGAGGCTTTAAAAGTCCCAGACCTTGATGATAAGGTAGCCATGATAGCACTGCAACAAGGAACTAGGGATGACTTTTTTAAGATGTCCTTGGCCAAACGTCCCCCTGAAAATATGTTGCAGCTCCAGGAGAGGGCAGGGAAGTATATCAAAGTTGAAGAAAGCATGAAGAAGACCGCAGTAAGTAATGAGCCCACTGGAGGCAAGAAGCGAAAAACTGATCCGGAGTATATCGCTAAGGACAAATATCCTAGAACCGAACAAAACCCTGATTCAACCCCCAAGAAGGGAGGACCTGGGCAAAAGTTCACTGAATACGCTAAGCTGAATGCTCCCAGAAGTCAGATTTTGATGGAGATTGAGAAAGAAAGAGATATTCGCTGGCCTAAGCCCTTGAAGGCTGATCCCGCCAAGCTAGATAAGGGCAAGTATTGCAGGTTTCATAAAGATGTTGGCCATGACACCGATGAGTGTAGGCAGTTGAAAGATGAAATTGAGTTTTTGATTCGAAAAGGAAGATTGAACAAGTATACTGGAGATGGAGGAGACATAAATAATAATGGAAGGAAGAACTTTGAAGATCGTAGGAGGGACCAAGACGATCAGGGGCGGAATCCCCAACCTAGAGGGTCGGTTATAAATGCAATTTTTGGAGGACCGCGACGCCCTCGAGGGCCAGTGATAAACACGATCTTTGGAGGTCCAACTGCTGCTGGATTGTCCAAAAATTCCAGAAAGGCATATACTAGGGAGGTTATGCATATTGTTGGAGAAGCCCCAAAGAGGGCCAGGACAGAAGTAACATTGGCTTTTGATGATTCCGACCTAGAGGGTGTAAAGTTTCCCCATGACGACCCGCTGGTCATAACACCGATAATAGGAAATAGCCCGGTTAAGAGGGTCCTTGTGAATAATGGTGCTTCTGTGGATATCTTGCTCCACGACACCTTTCTAAGGATGGGGTATAATAACTCCCAGTTGACACCAACCGACATGCCGATATATGGATTTGCTGGAGTAGAATGTCCTGTGGAAGGGATAATTAAATTGCCAACCACCATAGGTACGGAGCCAAGGCAAGCAACGCAGATGCTGGATTTCGTGGTGGTAAAGGCTAGTTCAACTTATAATGCTATCATGGGGAGAACAGGGATATATGCCTTCAAGGCAGTCCCCTCTTCCTACCATTCAGTCATGAAGTTTCCCACCCGAAACGGGATTGGAGAAGAGAGAGGAGATCAAAAAATGGCTAGAAGCTGTTATGTAGCCTCTTTGAGGGCAGATGGAGTCGGGGGGCAGGTTCTTCCTATTGAAGATATGGATGTTCGAGAAAATGATGAGAATAGAGGAAGGCCAGCAGAAGAATTGGTTTCGGTTCCTTTAGACCCCGAGAATCCTGAGAGGATGACTTTTATTGGAGCCACATTAGAGGAGCCTCTTAGAGGGAAGTTAGTGAAATTTTTACAAGAAAATAGTGATGTGTTTGCATGGTCAGCAACTGATATGCCAGGCATAGACCCGGAGTTAATTACTCACAAGCTAAACGTGGATCCAAGCCGGAAGACAGTGAAACAAAAGAAAAGAAATTTTGCCCCGGAAAGACAAGAGGCTATAAAACAGGAAGTAGAAAAGCTCTTAGAAGCTGGTTTCATTGAGGAGATCCAATTTTCGGAGTGGCTAGCCAACCCTGTAATGGTGAAGAAGGCTAATGGAAAGTGGAGGATGTGTATAGACTTCACTGATCTGAATGATGCATGCCCCAAAGACTGTTTTCCGTTGCCGAGAATTGATACTTTGATTGATGCCACCGCTGGGCATGAGATGCTGAGTTTCATGGATGGATTTAGCGGATACAATCAGATCAAAATGCATAAGAATGACATTCCAAAGTTATCATTTATCACTGACTTTGGTGTTTATTGTTATCTTGTTATGGCGTTTGGTCTCAAGAATGCAGGAGCCACCTATCAGAGGTTGGTGAATAAAATTTTTAAGGATCTTATTGGGAAGACTATGGAAGTCTATGTTGATGACATGCTAGTCAAGAGTCTAGTAAAGACTGATCATATAACCCATTTGAGGGAAGCTTTTGAGGTCCTGAGGTACCACAAGATGATGTTGAATCCTACGAAGTGTGCTTTCGGAGTAGGATCTGGAAAATTCTTTGGATTGATGGTCTCAAAGAGGGGAATTGAGGCTAATCCCGATAAAATAAAGGCAATCCTGGACATGGAACCCCCAAAAACTGTCAAGGATGTTCAGAAACTCACAGGAAGGGTTGCTGCGCTAGGACGATTCATCTCCAAGTCAGGAGACAAGTGCTTGTCATTCTTCAAGTCATTAAAGAACATTAAAGACTTTGTATGGAGTGAGGAAAATCAGAAGGCATTTGAAGAGTTAAAGAAGTATATGGGCCAGGCCCCGTTGTTGGCCAAGCCAGTTCTGAGTGAAGTTTTATTCTTGTACTTGGCTATTTCAGAAAGCGCCTTGAGCGCGGTGTTGGTTAAGGAGGAACTGAAAGTCCAGAAACCCGTATACTATGTCAGCAAAATCTTGCATGGTGCAGAGTTGAATTATTCAACTATTGAGAAATTCGCTTTAGCCTTGGTAATGGCTTCAAGAAAGCTGCGTCCTTATTTTCAAGCTCACCAGATTGAAGTGCTAACAAATCAGCCGCTGAGAAACATCATTCACAGTCCTAAGGCAAGTGGGAGACTGATTAAGTGGGCAATAGAGTTGGGAGAGTTCGATCTCAAGTATAAGCCACGTACGGCCATAAAAGCCCAGACACTAGCTGACTTCGTGGTGGAATGTACCATACCCAACCAAGAAGTCGGGGGGCAGGAAGATACCATACCTCAAGACAAGGGAGTCGACAATGGGGACAAGGAGAAAGAATATTGGGTTCTCTATTTTGATGGAGCATCAAAAACAAATTCCAGTGGAGCAGGGTTGGTTTTGTAAAGCCCTGATGGATTCCTAATTGAGTATGCTATGAAGCTAGACTTCCCAACCACAAACAATGAAGCAGAGTATGAAGCCCTGATTGCTGGCCTTGGTCTAGCTGGGACACTTAGAGTCAAAAACTTAAAGGTCCGTGGAGACTCAAAACTGATCATATCCCAGGTAAAGGGAGAATTTGAGGCAAGGGATGATACGATGGCTAAGTATGTTCGCCTAGTAAGGGCTGTGATGACCCAATTTAATGAATGCCATGTTGAACACATTCCAAGGGAAGAAAATGCTAAAGCAGATGCGCTATCAAAGTTCGCTTCGTCTGAGATTGAAGAAAGTTCAGGAAGTGTGTACTTCCGTGTTTTGAAGACACGGAGCATAGATGTTAAGCTTGTGGCTCCCATAGGCTTGGGGACGTCATGGATTGATCCCATCAAGGCTCACATTCAGACCGGTTGGTTGCCAAGTGATACAACTGAGGCACGGAAGTTAACTATTCGAGCACTAAGGTACTCCTTGATAGATGGAATTCTGTATAAGAGATCTTTCGTGATTCCTTACTTGAGGTGTCTCAGGCCCGACGAGGCACGCTTGGCTCTTGAGGAAGTACATGAAGGTATTTGTGGGCAGCACTTGGGGGGCAGGGCCTTGGCTCATAAGATAACCCGTTTAGGCTTTTATTGGCCAGAAATGATGGCTGATGCCAAAGAATATGTGAAGAAGTGTGATCGCTGTCAAAAGCATGCACCAGTTGTTAGACAACCCCCCGAGATGCTGACCTCTATCAACTCGCCTATTCCCTTTGCCATGTGGGGGATGGATATTCTAGGGCCTTTTCCTATGGCCACGACACAAAGGAAATTTCTGATTGTAGCCATTGATTATTTCACCAAGTGGATCGAAGCCAAACCCTTGGCCAAAATCACTACTAAGGAGGTTGCACAATTCCTGTGAGAAAACATTATGTGCCGATATGGAATTCCCCGTATCCTCGTCACTGACAATGGAGCACAATTCAACAATGAGGAATTCAAGAAGTATTGTGAAGAAAATGAAATTGAATTACGATTCACCTCTGTGGCTCACCCGCAAGCCAATGGGCAAGCAGAGGTAGCAAATCGGATAATCCTGGATGGACTAAAGAAGAGGATCGAGAAGTCAAGAAATAATTGGGTGGATGAGATACTTCCCATATTATGGGCCTATAGGACTACCTGTAGAGTCACGACAGGAGCAACTCCTTTCATGTTGGCATATGGGGCAGAAGCAGTAGTTCCCGTGGAGATATCACATTCCTCTCCAAGGATTCAGGCTTTCAACGCAGAAGAAAATGAGGAAGGGCAGAGGTTAGCCCTGGATCTGATCGATGAAGTGCGAGATAAGGCACATGCAAAGATAGTAGAATATCAGAAAAAGGCTTCATTTTACTACAACCTAAGGGTTAAAGAAAGGTTTTTTAAACAAGGCGATCTAGTCTTGAGGAAGATAGAAGCATCTGGTGTAGGACAAAAAGGGAAGCTTGCCCCGAATTGGGAAGGGCCGTACAGAGCCAAGAGTGTTCAAGGTAGAGGAACCTACAAGCTAGAGACTATGGATGGATTTGAAGTCCCGAGAACTTGGCATGCACAAAACCTGAAGGTTTACTATGTGTAGGGCAACCGGATACGATTCTCACTCGTCAGGATGGCGAGTAGGTTGAAAAGCACCTTGAAGCTTTGCTTGCTTAGGATTTATATGTTTTAGTTTTATTACGAAGTTTATTATTACTTGTGTAAGGGATGAATCCCAGACAATTTTACAAAATTCATGAGTTCTTCAAAGTATGTTTGTGGCCTAACAAATAAAAGTCAAATGCATGGATGCAAGCATAGAAGGTGATAAATGAAATAGATCTGATAGATATTACAAAAATTCGATAAATAAAGTCTCGAAAATAGGATAAAAAACAGAAAGCCACGCAGGGCTGAAAAAGCTCTAAGGAGCTGAAGTACCCTTGGCATCCATATTATCATCCTCTCCACTCTCGCTGGATGTCTCTGTCGTCTCGGAGGAGGAGGAAGAGCTGTCGTCCTCAGCAGGTCTGGAAGAAGACTCGGGAGGAGGAAGGAGTGGATCCTGAGGAACATGGTCCGAGACAACTACTCGGGTATGAAACCTCTGTAGCAAAGCCTCGTCATCAGGGCAGATGTAGTCCGCCGGGTTAATATCAGGACAAGCCTCGTTCACGGTCCCAAGGGCCGTGTCCCAACCAGTCCTTAAAAACCCGGGAAAGACTGAATCATCCCTAATCCTCATGGATTGGGCAAACTCCTCCGAGTCCAGATAGTTGTCTATAGCTTTATCCTTCTCCGCCCGAAGTACCACCAGCTCGGCGTTAGACTCTCCGAGTTCTTCCTCTTTGCGCTTGAGCTTCTTCTCCAGGGTAGCATACTTCTTCTGTTGCCTCCTGAGGGCATTATCGGCTTTATCAGAAGCCCGCTTCCACGATTCGGCTTGCCTCACAGTGCCTTAAAAGTAGGCGTTAGACTGGAACAAAGCAATTAACAAAGTATAAGGCAAGAAAATGCTACAAGAATGAAAAATAAGTTCAAAAAAGAGAAGGCATACCGAAGCCAGAGACTGAGCTCCCATGAGCTTAATCCTCTCAAGATCAGGGGTGGCCACCACATCAGTAAAATCCTTGGGAGTCACGCTATGGTAGGACCAATCCCAAGCATGTTTCGTGGAACCAACTACGGTGTCCCCTCGGCGGAATCCCCAGAGAGGCTGAAAGGCGCCTGTGGCAGCAGCAGTAGGGGCAGCAGCAGTGATAGGAGCACCATGGCCTCCAGCTCCTTCAGTTGAAGCCTCCCCTATAGGCTCTTTGTGCTTCTTCAAAAAGATAGGCTCCGTGGCCTTTCCCCGGGTGTCTAGGCCTGCGAGCCGAGCTTTCTTCATCCTAGCTATTTCCTCAACCAAAGGAACATTGTCCTCGTTAATCTCCTTAGCAGCTGAAACAAACCAAAGGACAAAATAAGTGATGTTAATAATGCATGAAATGAAGTAAAATTGAGAGGGGAAGAAAAATACCCTGTTGAGAAACAGAGGATAGTCCCACATGAATCAGGGAAAACTCCTCTAAGAGAGTCCAGCTGGTGGTGGTGCCATCATCCTGAGTAAGCCCATTATAAATAATAGTTTCTTCAGGAGTTAAGTGAATGGATTTGAGGCTACCATCACTGACCTTCCCGAAGGAAGATCGAAAAAGTGTGCCCCATTCACCATTCTCCCAACGTAACCCAACGAAACTATTCCTCCAATTTTGATTATTATCAGGAATAGAGGCACTATTAAAGATATGTTTGCTTTTGGGCCTTTGCTTGACATAGACCCAGCCACAGATATTGGAAGAACTATTATAACACTGAAAGACCTTCCTAAAAACGGCTATAGAAAGAGGAAAGCCCTTCCTAAGACAACAAACCATAAAACATAGAATATTCCTCCAGGCATTTGGAGGAAGCTGACACGGATTAATTTGTAGATCAGCCAAAAGATGAGGAATAAAAGGATGGAAAGGAAACCTAAGCCCAGCATTAAGGGCATCTGTGTAAATGAAGAGAGTGTCGGGTCTCCAGTGGCAAGTACGGTCACCACCAGAGACTGGAACTAATCTAAGAGGAGGAAGGACGTTATAGCGAGCATTTAGTTTATTGAAATCTATGTTGTGCCAAGTATTACAATGATTAAAAGAGTCGAGATGTGCAGTGGAGGGATATTCATCCCCCCTAGTGTTAATCATATCAATTAAACACATATATGAAGAGCGGATCTCGATATCCTTACCTCGTTTTGAAGCCGAGGCTATCTTGGCCGCCCTCTCAGAACTCTTGTCAGCCATTTAGTAAAGACTGGAAAAGAAGGCTGGAAGCTAAGGGAGGAAAGTTGAAAGAGGAGAAAGATTGGAGAGTTTTAGAAATGAATGAAGTGAAGGGTGAAGAGTGTGAGTGAGAGCACACCCCCCCACCTTTATATAGAAGGAAAAGAAGGAAATTGGGCCTAGAAAAGCCCATTCAGGCCCAAAAAAAAGAAGGTTCTGGAAGCATCAGGAAATCTTTGGAAAATTCAAGAAAGAAAACTTGAGTTTTTTTGAAGATTCTGGAAGAATCCAGAAACAATCCTAGAGTAATTTGGAGTTTGGGTTTAGAAAACAAAAGCCCAGTTAAGGGCCCAAGTGTTGAAAGAGGCCCAAATGGTTTTAGGGGTGGAAAAGAAGTCCAGCTAAGATAAATTTTTTTTTTTTGGCCTGAACCCAAAACGTTGGCCCAAATTAAAAGCCCAGAATTAGAGGCCCAATTGAAAGGCCTGTGAAGCCCAGTAAGAGAATAAGCCCAGTTAAAATGGGCCCAAGTTTTAGCCCAGCATAAGGGGCCTAAATCCAAGTATGTACAAAAATTTATATACATGCATATGTTCTTGACCTGTTCGACCAGAAAACACAAAGAAGTCCTGGTCGAATGGCTTGAGGTCGAGATCCTGTCGATCAGGGTTGAAAAGGAGGCTTAATTCGACTAGAATTAGACCCATTCGACCAAGAAACACGAAAGATTCCTGGTCGAAATCATTGAGGTCAAAATTCTGTCGACCTGGGCAGCAAGAGAAGCTTAATTCGGTCAAAAAGCAAGAATCCTGACCGAAAGGGACGAAAATCCTCGTTGAAAAAAAAAATTCCTGGTCGAAAATTGTAAAAAAAAAAAAAAAAAGGAAAGAAGGAAAAATCCTGGCCGAAATTCGACCAGGACTCCTGACCGAAAGCATCCTCCTCGAAAATCCTTCGACCAAGGCACAGCAGGGGCTAATTCGACCAGGATCCTGGTCGAATGGATTCCTGGTCGAAAATTGTATAAAAAAAAAGGAAGAAAAAAGAAAAAAAAAAGGAAGAAAAAATCCTGGAAAATTACAAAAAAATAAGGAAATTCCTTAAAATAATTTCTGAAAAATGTTAATATTTTCAGAAATAAGGAATAAATCCAGAAAATTAAAGGATAAATCCCAGAAATTAGGGAAAAAATCCAGAAATTGAGGATAAATCCCAAAAATTAGGGGAAAAATCCAGAAATTAGGGAAAAAATCCAGAAATTAAGGATAAATCCCAGAAAATTAGGGAAAAATCCCAGAAATTAGGGAAAAAAATCCAGAAATTAAGGATAAATCCTAGAAAATTAGGGAAAAAATCCAGAAATTAAGGATAAATCCCAAAAAATTAGGGAAAAAATCCAGAAATTAAGGATAAATCCTAGAAAATTAGGGAAAAATCCAGAAATTAGGGAAAAATCCCAGAAAATTAGGGAAAAATCCCAGAAAATTAGGATAAATCCCAGAAATTAAGGGAAAAATCCAGAAATTAGGGAAAATCCCAGAAAATTAGGGAAAAATTCCTGGAAATTAAGATAATTTCTGAATAAAAGGAAGATTCATTGTAAATGTGTAGGTCGCTCCACACTTTACGCAAAAACGAAACCCTGAAAGGGAACGAATAACTTCTGCGAAACCTAATCAATGTTTCCCAAAAGTTGGGGGGCAAATGATAGGGATAAATAAGTCCTGATTTTATAATTAATGGGCTGATAGGCCCAATAATAAGATGTATAATATTCAGACCAGAAAGGTTAAGCCTGATGGACCAGATCAGGCCTGGTGGAATAAAAAAGGCCCAAAAGCCCTGATTATTAATTAATTTCGTAATTAATTAATAAGGGAAAAATCAGCTATTGAGAAGAGTCCCGATAAGGATATAAATCCTTATAGATTAGCCTCAAGGGGACCTAAAAGGATAAGGAATCAGCTTCCTACTTCCTAGGACTCCTAAGTCTATCCTAATTCAGAGGCTTGTCCACCAAGTCTCCTATACCAAGTCCAATTCAAGGACTCCCACATCTATATAAGGGGCCTCACCCCATAAATCAGAACTACGTTTTTTGGCTTGATTCTCTAATTCACAGAGATACGTAGGCATCTCGTAAAGGCAGATTGAGTCACGAAACACGAGAGCAGCCATTAAAGGCCTTGAGCTCCCGAATCTTAGTAATAAATACAGCAAATAATAACCTTAGCTTTTTATCCATAACACAGCTGTTAAGTGAGGTTCTCTTGGATCTGCTTGAAATCTTGCACAAAGACAGGTAGCATACATGATATCAGGTCTACTAGCAGTTAGATAGAGTAGAGAGCCAATCATACCTCTGTAGTCAGTAATATCTACTGATTTACCGATATCCTTATCCAGTTTTGTAGCAGTGGCCATTGGAGTGGATGCACTTGAACAATCTTGCATTCCAAATTTCTTCAGTAAGTTTCTGGTGTACTTGGTTTGACAAATAAAAGTGTCTTCCTCATTCTGCTTGACTTGAAGGCCCAGAAAATAGCTAAGTTCCCCCATCATACTCATCTGATATCTTGACTGCATTAGTTTGGCAAACTTTGTCATTTGTAGATCCAAAAATGATATCATCAATATAAATCTGGACCAGAAGTAAGTCCTTTCCATGGTTGAGGTAGAATTGTGTTTTGTCTATTGTCCCTCTGTTGAATCCACTTTCCAGAAGAAACTGAGCTAAAGTCTCATACCATGCTCTAGGAGCTTGCTTAAGTCCATAAAGTGCTTTATCAAGCCTGTAGACATAATCTGGATGTTTGGTACCTCCAAAACCTGGAGGTTGTTCAACATATACCTCTTCCTCCAATTCTCCATTGAGAAAAGCACTTTTCACATCCATTTGAAAGACAGTAAACTTTTTGTGAGCATCATAAGCCAAAAATATCCTTATGGCTTCTAACCTAGCAACTGGTGCAAATGTTTCATCATAATCAATTCCCTCCTGTTGAGAATATCCTTTTGCAACCAGCCTTGCCTTATTCCTTGTAATTATGCCATCACTGTCAGTTTTGTTTCTGAATACCCACTTTGTACCAACAACAGATCTATTCTTTGGTCTTGGCACTGGGGTCCAGACTTTGTTTCTTTCAAATTCATTCAACTCTTCCTGCATTGCTTGCACCCAATCCGCATCTTGAAGAGCTTCTTCCACTTTCTTTGGCTCAGTGTGAGAGAGAAAAGAATTGTAAAGAAATTCATTTGAAGTACCTGTTCTAGTTCTGACACCTGCATCAGGATTTCCAATTATAAAATCAGGTGTATGTGATTTTGTCCACTTCCTTGCAGATGGAAGGTTTTCTCTAGAACTGGATGCTCCCCCATGATCCATGCTATCTTCATTTTCATTTTCTGATGCTCCCCCTGAAACTATGCTCTCTGAGTTGGATTCTTCAGTATTTAGATTTTCAGCACTATCAGAACTTGGCTTATCAGAACTTGAAGAGCCAGATGCATGTTCTGATGTTTCTTGAGATGTGGTAGGATCTTGAGTATGCTCCCCCTGCATAGGTGCATCTTCCTTTGACGTAGTCACCACAGTTTCAATAACATCAGAGTTTAATCCATCAGAGTTTACAGTATCAGGACTTAGACTGTTAGGATTTTCAGTATCAGAATTTGAGTCTTCATTTTCAAATCTCAGCTGATCATGGTCAATGAAATCTTCAAGATCAGTGATCTTCTTGTCATCAAAAGAGATATTGATAGATTCCATGACCACTTTTGTTCTCAAATTATAGACTCTGAAGGCTTTTGTGGAAAGTGGATATCCAACAAAAATTTCTTCATCAGCTTTTAGATCAAACTTTGATAGCTGTTCAGGATGAGTCTTGAGAATAAAACACTTGCATCCAAATACATGAAAATATTTCAGATTTGGCTTCTTTTTCTTCACCATCTCATATGGTGTTTTTCCATGCTTGTTAATAAGTGTTGCATTTTGAGTAAAATAAGCAGTCCGCACAGCTTCAGCCCAGAAATAGGTTGGAAGCTTTGTTTCTTCAAGCATTGTACGTGCAACTTCAATGAGAGTTCTATTCTTCCTTTCAACAACTCCATTTTGCTGTGGAGTTCCAGGAGCAGAAAATTCCTGCTTTATTCCATGGCTTTTACAGAACTCTTCCATTATCAAATTCTTGAACTCAGTGCCATTATCACTCCTTAAAACTTTCACAGAATCTTTGACCATTTTATCCAGATGTTTGATATGATCAATCAAGGTTGATGCAGTTTCACTTTTTGTATGCAAGAAATATACCCATGTGTATCTGGTGAACTCATCCACTATGACCAATGCATACTTCTTCTTTGTAATTGACATGACATTTACTGGACCAAATAGATCAACATGTATTAGATGATAAGGCTCAAGAATTGATGATTCAGTCTTGCTCTTGAATGAAGATTTTCTTTGTTTGGCTTTCTGACATGAATCACAAAGACCATCAGGAGCAAATACTGTGTTTGGCAATCCTCTCACAAGATCTTTCTTGACCAATTCATTTATATTGTTGAAATTTAAATGAGAGAGTTTCTTATGTCAATTCCAGCTTTCTTCAATTGATGCTCTACTCATCAGACAGATTGCAGAACCATCAGTACTTGTTGAAAGCTTAGCTTCATAAATGTTACCACGCCTGTATCCTTTCAGAACAACTTCTCCTTTAGATTTACTCACAATTTCACAGTGTTCTTCAAAGAAATCAACATGATAACCTCTGTCACAGATTTGACTTATACTCAGTAGGTTGTGTTTAAGTCCTGAGACCAGAGCTACTTGTTTAATTATGACATTTCCAAGATTGATATTGCCATATCCCAATGTTTTTCCAATGTTGCCATCTCCATAAGAAACACTTGGGCCAGCTTTCTCCACAAAGTCTGATAGCAGGGCCTTATTTCCAGTCATATGTCCTGAACATCCACTGTCCAGAACTAGAATATTTTTCCTGTTGCCCTGCAATCACAAAGACCACTAATTATTAGTTTTAAGGACCCAGACTTGCTTGGATCCTTTGGCCTTATTAAGTTTGTTAACATTTGCAGCGGATTTAGCATCAGAGTTTATGTTAACATTTTTCTTATCAGAACTTACACTATCAGACTTTGAATCAGAATTTACACTAGAAGGAACAATGGAAACTTTCTTCAAAGAAGGTTTTATTTGATAATAATCATAGTACAAACTATGATATTCCTTACAAGTATAAATGGAATGCCATAAACTACCACAATGAAAACAAGGATTTTGTGGTTTGTATCTAACAGACTGACTCTTAACTCCTGATTTTGAAGGTAAGGAGTTAATATTCTTATTCTTCCTGCAAAAAGAAGCCAGATGGTTAGAACTTCCACAGTTATGACATGTTTTCCTAGGAGCATCAGGAACAGGTTTATAATCATTGCTTTTATTCACACCTTCCTTTCCATTCCTATTTTTCCTAGGTGATTTTACCTTGTTTGCATTCTTAACATCTTTCAGCTTATATTTAAGCTGCTTCTTCGTCATTAAGCCTATGTTCACTTCAGCTGTCTTTTCCTGTTTTAGTTTGTCAGAAGTTGATTCCTTTGTAACTTCTGATTTTTCATTTTCAGACTTTACAGTTACAAACTTAACAGGTTTTAACTTTGGCTTTTGCTTATCAACAGACTTAATTTCTTCAGTTCCTTTATCTTTCTTATCTTCTCCATAACCTAAGCCCTCTTTCCAGTTTCCACTACTTAGCAAATTTTGAGTTGTTTTGCCAGAGTTAGTCCAAGTCCTGATAATCTCTCTTTCCTTTTCTAACTCAGTTTTTAGAGATTCATTTAATTTTAGCACTTCATTCCTAACATAAAAAGCATCATCTCTATCCTTCTGAGTTTGATGGAACATGACTAACTCTTTTTCTAAGAAATCATTCCTTTTCTTAAATGCAAGATTTTCAGAAGTTAATCTTTCACATGTTAAAGTTTGATCTCTATAGCTAACAAACATGGTTTTAAGATATCTTCTTAACTCATTAATATCATCAGTATGAAAAGCATAAGTAGTCTGAGGTACCTTTGTTTCAGCAGCTTCAGAACTGCTCTCAGCACTTTCTTTATCAGCATTTGCCATCAATGCATAGTTCTCCTCACTTTCAGAGTCTGAGGTGTCTGTCCAGCTTTTCTGCTTTGTGACAAGAGCCTTGCCTTTGTCACCCTTTACCTTCTTGCAGTCAGGAGATATGTGGCCTTTCTCACCACAGTTATAGCATTTAACATTGGTGTAATCTCCTCTGTCAGATTTTCCTCCTCTGCCTTCAGATCTTCTGAAATTCTTCTTATCAGAACTTATGCCTTTCCTGGAAAACTTCTTTCCCTTCCTGAACTTCCTGTATGCAATCTTTGTGATTCCTTTCACCATAAGAGCACACAGCTTCATCATCTCCTCATCAGCATCAGTCTCAGGCAAGCTTTCAGAATTTGAGTCATCATTACTCTCAGAACTTGATGACTCAGTATCAGACTTTATGAAAAGAGCTTTACCCTTGTCTTTCTTTGAGGAAGCTGCTTTGGGGAATTCTTCTTCAGCCTTAAGAGCAACTGTCCTTGACTTTCCTCCTTTCCTCTTGCTTCTTTGTTCCATCTCTAGCTCATGAGTCTTGAGCATTCCATAGATTTCGTCAAGAGTTATTTCATCAAGATTGTAGTTGTCTCTTATTGTCGTTGCCTTCAAATCCCAGCATTCAGGAAGAGCTAACAGGAACTTAAGGTTTGAATCTTCAAGATCATACTCTTTATCAACCAATGACAAATCATTCAAAAGTTTGACAAATCTATCATATAAATTATTCAATGACTCATTAGCCTTTGAGTCAAAGTGTTCATACTCTTGAGTGAGTATTGTCTTCCTGTTCTTCTTAATTGTGTCAGTTCCCTGACACCTTGTTTCCAGAGCATCCCATATCTCCTTAGCAGTCTTGCAGTTGATTACCCTGTTTGACATTACATTATCAATGGCACTATGCAGTAAGTGTCGTACCTTAGCATCCTTAGCAATTGATGCTATGTCTTCAGCAGTATAATCACTCTTCTCCTTTGGTACGGTCTTTGCTACTTCACCTGCAACTGCAACAACGAGCTTGGTTGGTTTGTGAGGGCCTTCCTTGATACTATCAAGGTATTCTGGATCTGTTGCTTCCAGGAACATGGTCATCCTTACCTTCCATATGGGATATTCAGATGGTCTCAGTATGGGGACTCTGATGGTCTCATACCGACTCTGAATTTGTGTCTTTGGTGGTTCCTCAGTTGTGGTAGGCTTAGTTGGAGTTTCTGTGTCCGACATGATTGTGTTTGGATCTTTAACTGTATGTGTGTTAACAGAGTAGCTCTGATACCAATTGTTAGGTCACACACACACTGTAGAGGGGGTGAATACAGTGTATAGTACACTCAAATCGAACTTTAAGAACTTAAGTAACAGAAAACAAACTTTATTGAAACAATAAACTCTGTTACAGTATGGAACTGTTACCTCTCAGTGATGAATAAATATCACGAGAGCTGCTAGGGTTACAATGAATAATCTTCTCTAATAATGATAACACTTCTAGTGTAAACCCTATGTCTGTGTTTATATACTACACAGTTACAAGATAATTGCTAATTGATATGGAATATAATTCTGCTTCCTAAAATATATCAATCAGATATCTTTTCTTCCAAGTATTCCATTCTTCACGGAATTCCTTCTTCATGCATATCTCTTCTTATGTTTATCTCAATCTTCTTTCCTTTAATCAGCTACTGTCCTTATCTGATTATCCTTCAGCACTTAAGTTCTGATATCTATCTTCTGATGATTATCTCCTGATAACATACGTACTGATATCCTTAAGTCCTGACTTCCAGTATAAGTACTGATCAACAGTTAAGTACTGATTTATCCTGTTCAGTAAGATCTGAAAGCTAAACATAAAACATATTAGCCATGACATTATCAAATATATCTAACATCTAATGAGGATATAAGTCCTTGTAGATAAGCTTCCAAGGGACCTAATTGGATAAAGAATCAACTTCCTACCTCCTAGGACTCCAAAGTCCATTCTAATTCTGAGACTTGCCCACCAAGTCTCCTAGACCTATTCTAATTCAAGGTATTTTACACTTATATAAAGTGTCTTACCCCATCAATCAAAAACTACATTTTTTGGCTTGATTCTCTAATTCAAAGAGATACGTAGGCATCTCATAAAGGCAGAGTTAAGCTACGAAACATGAGAGCAGCCATTAAAGGCCTTAAGCTCTCGAACCCTAATATTAAATACATCAATTAATATACCCTAGTTTTTTATCCGTAACATTTGGCGCCGTCTGTGGGAAAGCATAACAACAACCATGGCGAGAACACGGAGTGGAAACAACACCCCTGAAGGAACTCCAGCTGCAACAACTCAAGCGATTTCGTCAATGGTGGAGATACCCCCGCACTCATCCTATGCCTCTGCCCAAGGAGGAACCCCAGTAGGGGAAACTGAACCTCAACCACAAGGGACGATTCCCCCGGCTCCTCAAGGGACGAATTCCCAACTTCAGGAGTTAAATACACCTGTGAATTCTCGACCCATTGGGTACGAGTATTCAACTGTTATGACCACTAACCCCCCTTATGGGATGCCCCTTTACCCCGAGGTCGGAGGAAGTGGACATGCTAATCAGAGTGAAGCACAATGGTAGATGCCCCAATATATATGTGGTTTGGCTCCTATCCCGGAGGATCGAGAATTCTATGGCCCTTATACTGAGAGAGACTCCGAAACTTCGGATGATGATGTGGCCCCAAGAAGGAGGCGTGCTGGCAAAGAACCGATGCTTGATGGTGGCCAGTGTCCTAGGATCACTCGAGGGACGAATCCCCAAGAAGTGCAGGAGAGAATTAGGGCTCACGAGGCTGGGATTCAAAGGCTTAAGCGCGATCTGGAGGCGCACCTGACCCCCAGACCCCCACTACCACCAAGGAGGAGAAATCATCCACCAATTATAGACCTGGATGGTCCATAACAGAGAAGGGCTGTTATCCTAAGGGCTGATCCAAGTGATCTTCTGTCCCTAGGAGATCCTGACGATCCCACTTCACCATTTACCGAAGAGATAATGAATGCTCAATGCTCACATCTCAAGGAAGTTTAAGATGCCCACCATCAAAGCTTATGATGGCACTGGAGACCCCGCTAATCATGTCAGGACATTCTCTAATGCACTGTTGTTGCATCCCGTGAATGACGCTATTAAGTATCGAGCCTTTCCTCAAACCCTGTCGGGAATGGCTCAAAGATGGTACAGCTGTGTGCCTCCGAATTCTATTGGGTCTTTCAGAGAGCTGAGTCAAGCTTTTATTAAGCAATTCATCAGTGGGAGAGTGCATGAGAAAAGTTCAGCATCCCTCATGAGCATTGTGCAGGGAACAAAAGAGTACTTGAGAGACAATCTGAATCGTTTCACCAAGGAAGCTTTGAAGGTCCCAGACTTTGATGACAAGGTAGCTATGATAGCACTGCAACAGGGAACTAGGGACGAATTCTTCAAGATGTCATTAGCCAAGTGCCCCCTGAAAGCATGTTACAGCTCCAAGACAGGGTCGGGAAGTACATAAAAGTGGAAGAGAGCATGAGGAAGACGATAGTGAACAACGAGCCCGCTGGTGGCAAGAAGCGAAAAACTGATCTGGAATATATTTGTAACACCCCCAGATCCGGGGTCGGGGATCCGGGTCGTCACGGTCTTTCTTTCCACAATATCACTTCACTTAATTAATAATAATAACCTTATGCTGTGACCCCACACTAACATACACCACAACCCGTTATAGTCTCAGAGATGAAATTTAAATAAGTACAAGTCTTTGAATCCACAATTTAAAAGTTATTACAACCCAAAATGATTACTTGATAAATTTACAGTTAATTGCCATTATCTGCCACAAGTTATAATTATACATAATTGATTCTCAAAAGTAGATGGTCTGATCTACAATAGATCTACCTCTGCAGCTATAGCAGCTACAACATCAACGGGAAGACGCGGAACGCTTCCCACGCGCTTGCGCTGGGTCTGCTGGAGTCTGGCCATCTTTCCTAACTGTTGTTGTGTGATGAAGAAATAAAGCAAGGGTGAGCAGCAAGCCCACCAAAATAATATGTATAATGATTAACAATATATGAGCCTACTCATAATACTCATGAAAGTCTTGGTCAAAAGAAATGAACCAAGTTGATATCTTAATGCGATGAAGTCGCAAAATATTCAGTATATATATATATACATATATACTTTTCAAAATCTTGGAAGTCCTCTTCCATGCATAATATACACAAAATCCCAGTGTATAACTGTATATATAAAAAAAAATATCGTTGCAAGGTGATCTCATATATCTAACCTTGTCTCAACGTTTTTCTGAAAATCTTTGTCATTCATAAGACAATTATTAATTAGATATAAGTTTAAAAGATGAGGTTACCAAATTCCCCACTATACTTATATCTTTCCCAATACTACTTGAACTACCACCGTTCAAGTTATAACCAGTTTCAAAAGTTCATCCCACTGATGAGACCACAAGATAAGACTTGAATAGATTCAATCTTTGAAATATTATTGAATGAAATAAAGTTACGAGATACTTTATTTAGTCCTGATATATATATATATATCCACATATATATATATCCCGAAAACATTTCCTGGAACCTCTGTTATGTGAAGTATGAACAGAGTTCGAAACATCCAATGAATTTTGGAAAGGAAAAGAATTTTGGCATAAACCCGATATCTCGCTGATCAGGCAAAGATACCAATAAGTAACCTTTTCTACTAGTAGATGGACGAATTCCCCACTGGTCATCACCCTGGTCATAATTAAGACCTATGCTGGACTGCCACTCAGCCACTTATGCATTTGATGGACTCCCACTGAGCCACTTACACAATAATAGACCGTACCTCGGCCTGTCGCTTATGCCGACTCAATGAGAGGGGCTTACTTCCCGAACGTTGGGCAAGTAATCAATTCATTTACCAAATCTGCAACCTTGTTGCGAATATAAAATACACCACAGAGCCGGATTCCCCAGGTTTTGAGCGAGTATTTAAATCCCCTTTAAAAAGGAAGATCTTAAATATAAAAATGAGTTTTGGGATCCGCTCTAACTTTTAAAAAATCATTTTGAAGACTCGAAAACACTTTAAAGAGTGTTTGGAGTAAGGCTGATTTAATGAAGTAAATCAGTCCCCAGAATATTTAGAAAATGACTGAATATTATTATTTAAATAATATTCCCATAAAGAATAATCTTTATAAAAATAATTGAAGTAGAAGTATTAAAATTTATACTTGAAACGAGTATTAAATAACCAAAGATATACTTATATGAAAGTATTATCTTTATTTGAATAATCGAAAATAAGTTTGATTATCGAAACATTATTCTTTAATAAAATACAGAATATATCTCAGCAAATAATCGGAGTCATAGATCCTCAAATGAATATTCAAATAATATTCATTAAATAATATAAACTGAGTCATAAGCCCTCGAATGAATATTCAAATATTATTCAATAATTAATATAAAAGAGTCATAAGCCCTCGAATGAATATTCAAATAATATTCAAATAATAAAATAAACTGAGTCATAAGCCCTCAAATGAATATTCAAATAATATTCAAATAATAGAATAAACTGAGTCATAAGCCCTCGAATGAATATTCAAATAATATTCAAATAATAGAATAAAGGTATCGAATAAACCTTATTCGATCCATAGTTTTAAAAACTATATCCATATATATATATATATAAATATATATATATAATATACTCGGGAACATCGACTCCCGGTTTAGAAATATGTTCACCTTTTATCCCCTATACTAAGGGTATCCGCAACTACTTGCTTATTTCTAGCATAGGTATTATGCAACTATAAGCATTGAAATCAACAGATAGATAACCAGATTACGAAACAGACATGCATATATACCATATTAGCATGCTCCAATATATCGCAAAATTTGCTAATAACAATCATGCAATATCACAAGATAATGCATATACATATATTTACATCACCGCAACAGTATATCGGGTAGAAAACTTGCCTGAGCGACTTGGGGGTGAGAAAGGTTCGGGACGAGTCTGATAACCTATAAACAACAAGTAAGTTGGAATTAAACCAAAATCACTTGTAAACCTATACTTTAACTAACTTAGACTCTAACGCTTGTTTTGCGCTCCCCGATTCGCTTAAGTCACTCGGGTACCCTCGGCTCCGCCATTTTTAATAATTTAACCTTTACGAGTTTTAAAGCGATTCCTTCGCGAATGTCTTACCAACTGCCTAACACACTTACCATAAATGTTTCATACATTAATTAACCCTTTTTGGTCTTTAACCTATGTTTCAAAGTAAGGCGAGGGAAAAAGTTTTGTTCGCGAAACGCCGTTACTTGAAACGGTCGTTTCTCCTAAACCGTGCATCGGAATCGAACGAACTACATATCAAAACGAAGCTCGTAACATGAGCTATCTAATCATGGCAGTGGTCATAATCTAGCAGGGGGTTCTCGGGTCCTAATGTCATGCACAAAAACAGTCTAAAGTAAATCGGACATTACGACGGCTATGTTTACGCGATTACCAATGTTTAAACTACTCCAATTAACCACCAACCAACTCATAACCATCAATACAACAAAAATTCACCTAAACCATACCACATCAGTCCATAATCTCCAAGGTTTTCAACTCAAACAACCACAATCAAGACCTATGAACTATAATCAAGCTTCAATTACCAAAACACTTCCAAATCAAACCAAACTACTAATAATCACAATTCATGCTTCTCATTTCACAAAACCCACCATTAAACTTACTAACAAATAAAGTAAAGGCTAGGGTTTGAAGTTTATACCTTCCTTGGGAGGTGTTAAGTTGCTAGGAAGCCTTAGGGATCCTCCTACAAGCTTGATCTTTCCAAAGAAATCAAGAACACAAAGTTATGCTTTGAAGTTTCTAAAAGTCCGATTTAAAGAACTGTAAAAATGAGGGTCTTACCATGATTATTTGGACGAGACTTGTGAACAAGAGTTGTAGGCCATCTCAATACCTTTCCAATGAGCTATAGAACACAATATTTGAGTGAGAAATGAAGGAGATACAGCAGTTTTAGTGTTCTGGTTCTGTTTTGGCCGAGAGCAAAGATGAACAAGGCTTTGGTTTCTTTTTGATTTTGATGAGAAATGATTTTACTTGGCTTGGTTGCTTTGCTTTTGTGTTTGCTTTAGTCAATTACCTTCTTGCCCTTGAATTTGTGTGGTTACAAAGCCACCACACCTCCTTCCTTCCCATGTCATGCTTGTGTCACCTTGCATATGTCATAATGCTCCCACTTGTCCACACCTTGTGGTTTGATGATGTCACAACCCCTGGCTTCTTGTACAAGCTTGTCTCTTGGTCACTTATTTGTTTTACGGTTCGCTTATCTTTCGTTCTCGTTTATCGTTTGAGGGATCACACCCGGGATCTTATTACTTAGGTTCCCTTAACCTTTCTCAATATATTATATTCCTTTTATGATCCTCTCCTATAATCCTTTAATTTAAATCCTTTTTATCCTGTTACCTTTTTCTCAATTCTTTCCGTACCTAGCGGATTTCCGGGAAAAATCAAAGTGTTCGGAATTGGATTCTGACGATCTTTACATACACTTATATACTTCATAGAGTACTAATAATATCCCAGAATATCCATAACAGAACCCCTACATAGTGTGGCATGAAAAGTTTTCTCATTCAGCAAAAACACTATTCATAAGGGTTTCAAAATTTTCCAAAAATTGGGGTTATTACAGTCTCCCCTCCTTAAAAGGATTCCGTCCCGGAATCAGATAGAAAACAAATGGGGATACTTTCTTAGCATTACACTTTCTAACTCTCGAGTCAATTTTCCACATTGTGGTTCTACCATCAAACTCTGACTAGTTTGATAACCCTTCTCCTAAGCACTTGTCCCTTTTCACTCTATAACCCTTCCTGGTTGCTCCATATAGGTTACGTCGGGTTACATATCTATGCGCTCATATGCCCCTATTTGACTGGCATCTGAATTACACTTCCTTAACATTGATACATGAAACACGTTACGACCTGCTACATGTTCGGGGTTAGGGCTAGCTCATATGCTAACTTCCCAAACGTCTTAATATATCCAAGGGTCCAACAAATTGTAGACTTAGCTTTCCTTTCTTTCCGAACCTCATCAATCCTTTCCAAGGGATACCTATAACATTACTAGGTCCCCTATTTCATACTCTTTATCCTTGCGTGTCAAATCAACATACTTATCATGTCCATCTTGGGCTACTACCAGCCGTCCTCTGATTAGATCTATCATATCCTTGGTCCTTTGGACTACTGCGGGTCCGAGCATCTTGCGCTCTACAACTTCATCCTAACATAAGGGAGATCGACATTGTCTTCCCTCAAGGATCTCATAAGGCGACATCTCGATAATGACATATGATCTATTGTCGTAAGATAACTCAATCCGAATTTAGTGATCATTCCAAATTCTTTCAAGTCTATTGCACAGACTTTCATTATAGCTTTTAGCATTAGAACTTTTTCTTCTCAATACCCATTCTTTTCCAGTTCGTAATCGCTATCACCTTCCGTTCCTAATATTATACTGGTTATACTTTTGCTCGTTAGCGTTCTATAACCTTTTAATAACCACGTCAACCTTAGTATCACGAATGTGTTCCCATTCCGCATACTACCACCACTTTATTACTCCTTTTTCAGTTGTTTCTATTTTCCAAAATTTGATCAATCAAATAGAAGTAAAGGAATTTGTTGAGAGATCACTATGATCATGAACACTTGTTATATCGCATAGTTAGTACAAAAGGTGGCCAGCCTTTAGTACTTGACAAGCAATTAAACAACATGTGGTATCCTACTAGGCTTCTATCACAAAGATAGATAGTCATTCGGCAATACCTCCCCTTCTGGAAGGGTTGTTCTTCTCAGCTTACATGAAATGAAAAGAAGAGAAAAGAACAAATTGAAGAGAATTGTATATATGAAAAAAAATATACTGCCACAAAATATCTGGCTTGGAACCTACCTCTGAACTATAGAGGTTGGTCATAGGAGAACAAAACATATACGTATTTATATCAGCATCGAGCATTATAGCCTCGCATTTTGCATGCTTAAATATTTTCGCTATCCCGTCCATCATTCTATGGACCCACACTCTTCCTCGAGCTTATACATAATCACCTTTGAAACTCCCTCGACATTGAAAATCGAATCTGGGATCTCATTCTATACATCATCGTTACTAGAATTCTATGCTTGCACCGCATCCTTCCTCGTATAATAATACGACTCTCTATTGATAAGAAAGAATAATTATTCACTAGGTAGATACTCTACTTAATTAGTCTATCAATGATAACTTATACACTACCACGACCCGATTAGTGGTACTCAATCTCAACACCCATTCCAATACAACTCTCACGGTTGTAATCAGCTCATTACTCGCAGAATCATTGCTGCCTTACTATGGTCCACCACTGACCCACTGTAGTCATTCATTTTCCATGAAGTCTTAATAGCTAACCATACGGAGTCTATCCATGTCGTATCAAATCCTTCTAAGGAGGTAACATAATCACCATTCCTGATTCATGAAGAACACTCCTGATCCTGACATACATACATGACATGAAGCATATAAAATTGCAGAAGAGTTTCAATCAAAGCACCGATAGCAGGTTAATACCATTCTTAATCATATGCCTTCAATAGAAGACTTAACTCAAAGGTTTGTTTGGTCCTTTTTGAAACATGGTCCTGGCTTATCTCAAGATAGGACCTTCTAAGATAGATAGCCCGTTCATGGCGATTACACAATTTAAACCTTTACCAACTACTATTATGGTTGGGTATTGCACAGTCATCAGAAGGAATGTCAATCTTCCAAACCATAATTCAACCTTCACATTTTTAACCATCATCACTGTATTCTTTTGGCACACGCGCCTATAATTTTTCCTTTTACCGTTAAAGTGTCGGCCACCTCTTTGGCCTTTCCTGATAGTAATAGTTCCTTACAGTCAATGTCATTTTAACCACCTCCAAATAAATTTTCTACCTTATTTCAATCACAGCTTATGTGAAAATGCTTTTCATAAAATCTGATGAGAAAAAAAATCACCATTTTTCCATAAGTTATTGCCTCAGTCTTTAGAGGTTAATCACTGTCGCGACTGACTCTCGATCGTACTTAGAACATCTTTTGTCTTAGGTCCTAATTGCCCTAAACAATTTCGACCTTTACTGGTTCGATCCATACTTTCTCGTGGTTTAACACGTGCCCCGCTTGGCACCATTATAATTACGTCATATTTCCTTTATCAACATTTCTATTCTTGAGAATTTTGAATATTACCTTTTTCCTTGTAAAACCTCTAAGGTTATCCTTCAATCGTTCCTCCTGTATTCCCTAGATACAGGGCATATCACAATACCATTTACTAATACTAGAACCATTGTCTCTATACTTCTGAAAAAATTTCTCCACTGATTCTTAAAGGTTGTTGTTACCTTAACCCTTTCCCAATCATGCTGTCAAAACTCATACTGTCCCTATCAAGGGTGACATGCCAACCTTTATGCAGTCCCCTAGGATTCATTTTAAGTTACCAATGTTCTATCCTTAATTCCACCTTTAAAAGGTACCTGCGTCCTTTCATGGATAAATCAAGTCATATATCCTTGATAGATTATCTTATTCATCATTCCCACCTCGATAGTCTATACCTAACTTCATAGTAGCATCCTTATTCGAATTGAGGTCAATCCATATGGCCTCCAAAAGATAACAATGGTCATCCGCTTTTCTTTTCTGATTAGGTAATGATAACATGGATGTTCTGGAAGATATTGGTCATGTTCAACGTGAACTTCTTCTTAATAATTCCTTATTTACTTTTGTTGTTTATCTCAACAGTCACCTCAATGTTGGGATACCTCCCATATCTGGCGTCTCCCTTTCTGGGTATCGAGCCACCGGTCTTACATTTCACATTATTGAAGGTCACTTCCTTCATCCAATTTTTCCTGATTTCTTACTTTCTTGTCTCCTCAGTCTATCCGTGTCTCAATATTTATCCTTCGAACTATCTCAAGGTTTCCTCGAATCCTTCCAACTTAAAGGGGGTACAATATATGTATCTCTTATGCCTTCAACCATCAATTTTAACTCATGGTGGACCATCATCCTGACGATTACATACTTTTCTATTTCTATTGCTATGAGTCTTTAGGGTTTCCTCATACCCAACTCCCTTATCATTCCTCAAACTCTATTGCATTTATATTCCTTTCCACTTCAGTTTCTTTTTATTTTCCTTTCTCTTATCATTATTTCACAAATCAATCATAATATAAGCATTGATTTCAAACATCCCGTCATTCTGGATTCGTGTCTTCAGAACGAATCTTGATAACTTTTACAACTTAGATTCATAATTCATCATACTCGTCTGCCTTTGTTCTGGCTCTAAAGCTTTTACACTATTCCATAACCTTGGGAATTACTTTCCCGAAAACAATTGGCTGAACTTTAATCAGTTTATTATAATCTCTTGGTCCGTGCCTTCCTTGGCCTTTCACCAGCGGGTGGTCTCTCTCTTGGGAGGGTAAGTGACAAAACAGTCTTTTGTGGTTCGTCAATCATTTAGAATCTCAAATGATTCATCTATTTCCTTTAGCCAGGCTCTTGCCTCGACTGGGTCAGCTTGTCCCTTGGAACTCTGAGAGCTTAGCGACTTAAAGGTCATGAAAGAATTTCCCATCGCACTGTCTCCCCAGGGTGGTGGTTGGGGATAATAGTCTAAGTTCTTTTTAGACAGGTCCATGAAATGCCGTATAGGAGTACCGTCTCGGGTCTCCTTTCCTTACTCGACTTTCTGTTTCCTTGGTATGAAATGTTTCATCCTACTCCCCATAATTGGGGTCATCTTTTAATTTAAAATCCTCATTTTCCACTCCATTATGTCATGGGTTCCTTCTATCTTGATGGCGACCTCCCTGACTATCGCGTTCAGGGTTTGCTCTAAATCTTATTCCTCAACTATGGCTCTCATCTAAGTTCTCATCCTTACACTCTTGAACTTTCGGAACCCAAATTCTATAGGAATACCTCATTATTCCCTTATCATCTTTCTCGATATTAATCTTTTATCTAATTGTTGGCTCTCTGCCTTCATTCATAACTTTTTCTGGCACAATATGATCTTTTCCAATAATTCGGGCTGTATTGCAATCTCAAACAGCTTTTCGGTACCGGCTCCGGTTACCTTCACTTCTATTTCCATTTTCTCAAAATCTCTTATAAACTCTCCAAAAGGCATTATCATCTTGAGTCTCTCCTTTTTACTAAGGGCATCAGCCACCATATTGGCTTTCCCCGAATGATAAAGAATCTCCCAATCATTATTCTTGGTTAGCTCTAACTGCCTCTTCTGGCATATGTTGAACTCTTTCTACGTGAAAATGTACTAGAGCACTTATGGCTTAGGTAATTCTCGCACTTCTCTCCATACAAGTAGTGCCTCCAATCTTTAGGGTAAAACTATTGCAACGAGCCTAAGCTCATGGGCGGGGATATCGAATTTCATAATACCTTAATTGTCTTGACGCAGACGCGATTATCTTGCTGCGCTAAGAAGCACCCTAATTCCTTATGCGAAGCGTCACTTACAAATCACAAAATCTCCTTTTTCCATCCGGCAACGCCAACATAGGGGCCGTCACCAACCTTTGCTTCAGTTCTTAAAAGCTGTTCTCGCATTTTTCTGTCTATTCGAACTTCTCAGTCTTATGAGTAAGCCGCGTTAAAGGGGGCTACTATCTTTACAAATTTGAACGAACCTCCGGTAGTGATCGACCAATCCTACCTCTGGTAGTTGACCTAACCATGGTCATCAATTCATCAGTGGTCCTTTATCCATTCTTGTCAGGATCCTCCATGGGATCCTCCTCAGCAACTATCCCTTCTAGGACAACATCCTTAATATCAACATCATCCGGTCCTGCATTAGGACACTCTATCGGATCCACAATCCGATCTCCAATTAGTAATAAAATATCATCGCGCTGTTGCTCCTCAACCTCAGGGTTCGGAGTCCCGCTACTCTATACGATAACGAACTACGCTTCTATCGCTACATTTATAAGGGTTCCCATAAGGGTTTTAACTGTCAGTACTACGTTAGGTAGTCCGACTATGAACTTGGCAAGAGTTCTTATTATCTTAGTGAACTTATTATCTTAACGTCCCATCATCTCTGAGGTTTATAACGCTTAGCTCTGATACCATTTCTGTAACACCCCCAGATCCGGGGTCGGGGATCCGGGTCGTCACGGTCTTTCTTTCCACAATATCACTTCACTTAATTAATAATAATAACCTTATGCTGTGACCCCACACTAACATACACCACAACCCGTTATAGTCTCAGAGATGAAATTTAAATAAGTACAAGTCTTTGAATCCACAATTTAAAAGTTATTACAACCCAAAATGATTACTTGATAAATTTACAGTTAATTGCCATTATCTGCCACAAGTTATAATTATACATAATTGATTCTCAAAAGTAGATGGTCTGATCTACAATAGATCTACCTCTGCAGCTATAGCAGCTACAACATCAACGGGAAGACGCGGAACGCTTCCCACGCGCTTGCGCTGGGTCTGCTGGAGTCTGGCCATCTTTCCTAACTGTTGTTGTGTGATGAAGAAATAAAGCAAGGGTGAGCAGCAAGCCCACCAAAATAATATGTATAATGATTAACAATATATGAGCCTACTCATAATACTCATGAAAGTCTTGGTCAAAAGAAATGAACCAAGTTGATATCTTAATGCGATGAAGTCGCAAAATATTCAGTATATATATATATACATATATACTTTTCAAAATCTTGGAAGTCCTCTTCCATGCATAATATACACAAAATCCCAGTGTATAACTGTATATATAAAAAAAAATATCGTTGCAAGGTGATCTCATATATCTAACCTTGTCTCAACGTTTTTCTGAAAATCTTTGTCATTCATAAGACAATTATTAATTAGATATAAGTTTAAAAGATGAGGTTACCAAATTCCCCACTATACTTATATCTTTCCCAATACTACTTGAACTACCACCGTTCAAGTTATAACCAGTTTCAAAAGTTCATCCCACTGATGAGACCACAAGATAAGACTTGAATAGATTCAATCTTTGAAATATTATTGAATGAAATAAAGTTACGAGATACTTTATTTAGTCCTGATATATATATATATATCCACATATATATATATCCCGAAAACATTTCCTGGAACCTCTGTTATGTGAAGTATGAACAGAGTTCGAAACATCCAATGAATTTTGGAAAGGAAAAGAATTTTGGCATAAACCCGATATCTCGCTGATCAGGCAAAGATACCAATAAGTAACCTTTTCTACTAGTAGATGGACGAATTCCCCACTGGTCATCACCCTGGTCATAATTAAGACCTATGCTGGACTGCCACTCAGCCACTTATGCATTTGATGGACTCCCACTGAGCCACTTACACAATAATAGACCGTACCTCGGCCTGTCGCTTATGCCGACTCAATGAGAGGGGCTTACTTCCCGAACGTTGGGCAAGTAATCAATTCATTTACCAAATCTGCAACCTTGTTGCGAATATAAAATACACCACAGAGCCGGATTCCCCAGGTTTTGAGCGAGTATTTAAATCCCCTTTAAAAAGGAAGATCTTAAATATAAAAATGAGTTTTGGGATCCGCTCTAACTTTTAAAAAATCATTTTGAAGACTCGAAAACACTTTAAAGAGTGTTTGGAGTAAGGCTGATTTAATGAAGTAAATCAGTCCCCAGAATATTTAGAAAATGACTGAATATTATTATTTAAATAATATTCCCATAAAGAATAATCTTTATAAAAATAATTGAAGTAGAAGTATTAAAATTTATACTTGAAACGAGTATTAAATAACCAAAGATATACTTATATGAAAGTATTATCTTTATTTGAATAATCGAAAATAAGTTTGATTATCGAAACATTATTCTTTAATAAAATACAGAATATATCTCAGCAAATAATCGGAGTCATAGATCCTCAAATGAATATTCAAATAATATTCATTAAATAATATAAACTGAGTCATAAGCCCTCGAATGAATATTCAAATATTATTCAATAATTAATATAAAAGAGTCATAAGCCCTCGAATGAATATTCAAATAATATTCAAATAATAAAATAAACTGAGTCATAAGCCCTCAAATGAATATTCAAATAATATTCAAATAATAGAATAAACTGAGTCATAAGCCCTCGAATGAATATTCAAATAATATTCAAATAATAGAATAAAGGTATCGAATAAACCTTATTCGATCCATAGTTTTAAAAACTATATCCATATATATATATATATATAAATATATATATATAATATACTCGGGAACATCGACTCCCGGTTTAGAAATATGTTCACCTTTTATCCCCTATACTAAGGGTATCCGCAACTACTTGCTTATTTCTAGCATAGGTATTATGCAACTATAAGCATTGAAATCAACAGATAGATAACCAGATTACGAAACAGACATGCATATATACCATATTAGCATGCTCCAATATATCGCAAAATTTGCTAATAACAATCATGCAATATCACAAGATAATGCATATACATATATTTACATCACCGCAACAGTATATCGGGTAGAAAACTTGCCTGAGCGACTTGGGGGTGAGAAAGGTTCGGGACGAGTCTGATAACCTATAAACAACAAGTAAGTTGGAATTAAACCAAAATCACTTGTAAACCTATACTTTAACTAACTTAGACTCTAACGCTTGTTTTGCGCTCCCCGATTCGCTTAAGTCACTCGGGTACCCTCGGCTCCGCCATTTTTAATAATTTAACCTTTACGAGTTTTAAAGCGATTCCTTCGCGAATGTCTTACCAACTGCCTAACACACTTACCATAAATGTTTCATACATTAATTAACCCTTTTTGGTCTTTAACCTATGTTTCAAAGTAAGGCGAGGGAAAAAGTTTTGTTCGCGAAACGCCGTTACTTGAAACGGTCGTTTCTCCTAAACCGTGCATCGGAATCGAACGAACTACATATCAAAACGAAGCTCGTAACATGAGCTATCTAATCATGGCAGTGGTCATAATCTAGCAGGGGGTTCTCGGGTCCTAATGTCATGCACAAAAACAGTCTAAAGTAAATCGGACATTACGACGGCTATGTTTACGCGATTACCAATGTTTAAACTACTCCAATTAACCACCAACCAACTCATAACCATCAATACAACAAAAATTCACCTAAACCATACCACATCAGTCCATAATCTCCAAGGTTTTCAACTCAAACAACCACAATCAAGACCTATGAACTATAATCAAGCTTCAATTACCAAAACACTTCCAAATCAAACCAAACTACTAATAATCACAATTCATGCTTCTCATTTCACAAAACCCACCATTAAACTTACTAACAAATAAAGTAAAGGCTAGGGTTTGAAGTTTATACCTTCCTTGGGAGGTGTTAAGTTGCTAGGAAGCCTTAGGGATCCTCCTACAAGCTTGATCTTTCCAAAGAAATCAAGAACACAAAGTTATGCTTTGAAGTTTCTAAAAGTCCGATTTAAAGAACTGTAAAAATGAGGGTCTTACCATGATTATTTGGACGAGACTTGTGAACAAGAGTTGTAGGCCATCTCAATACCTTTCCAATGAGCTATAGAACACAATATTTGAGTGAGAAATGAAGGAGATACAGCAGTTTTAGTGTTCTGGTTCTGTTTTGGCCGAGAGCAAAGATGAACAAGGCTTTGGTTTCTTTTTGATTTTGATGAGAAATGATTTTACTTGGCTTGGTTGCTTTGCTTTTGTGTTTGCTTTAGTCAATTACCTTCTTGCCCTTGAATTTGTGTGGTTACAAAGCCACCACACCTCCTTCCTTCCCATGTCATGCTTGTGTCACCTTGCATATGTCATAATGCTCCCACTTGTCCACACCTTGTGGTTTGATGATGTCACAACCCCTGGCTTCTTGTACAAGCTTGTCTCTTGGTCACTTATTTGTTTTACGGTTCGCTTATCTTTCGTTCTCGTTTATCGTTTGAGGGATCACACCCGGGATCTTATTACTTAGGTTCCCTTAACCTTTCTCAATATATTATATTCCTTTTATGATCCTCTCCTATAATCCTTTAATTTAAATCCTTTTTATCCTGTTACCTTTTTCTCAATTCTTTCCGTACCTAGCGGATTTCCGGGAAAAATCAAAGTGTTCGGAATTGGATTCTGACGATCTTTACATACACTTATATACTTCATAGAGTACTAATAATATCCCAGAATATCCATAACAGAACCCCTACATAGTGTGGCATGAAAAGTTTTCTCATTCAGCAAAAACACTATTCATAAGGGTTTCAAAATTTTCCAAAAATTGGGGTTATTACAATATTGCTAAGGACAAATATCCTAGAACTGAGCAAATCAATGATTCAACCCCGAAGAAGGGAGGACCAGGATAAAAGTTCACTGAATATGCTAAGTTGAATGCTCCTGGGAGTCAGATCTTGATGGAAATTGAGAAGGACGGAGATGTTCGTTGGCCTAAGCCTCTTAAGGCTGATCCTACCAAGCTGCATAAGAGCAAATATTGCAGATTTCATAAGAATGCTCGCCATGACACCGATGAGTGTAGACAATTGAAGGATGAAATAGAGTTCCTCATTCGAAAAGGAAGGTTGAGCAAGTACACTAGAGATGAGGAGATAGGAATAACAACGGAAGAAAGAATTTTGATGATCGTAGGAGGGACCAAGATGATCAGGGGCGAAATCCCCAGCCCCGAGGGCCTGTGATAAATACTGTAATAACCTCAAATTTTTGGACTCTTTGTAATCCTTATGAATAGTGATTTTGCTGATTAAGGATATTTTTCATGCCACACTATGTTGGAGTACTTTTATTGATATTCTGAGATCTTATTAGTACTCCATAGAGTATATTAGTGTATGTAAAGATCGTCAGAATCCAAATTCGAACACTTTGTTTTTTCCCGAAAATCCACCAGATACCGAAAGAATTGAGTATAAGGTAACATGATTAAATTCAAGGATTATAAGAAAGGATCATTAAAGGAATATAAAATATTGAGAAAGATTTAGGGAAGCTCAAATAATGAGATCCAGGATATGATCCCTCAAACGAATAACGAGAACGAAAGTTAAGCGAACCGTAAAATAGAAAAGCGACCATTAGCCAAGTAATTAAGCACTAATTAGAGGGGATTAGTGGGTTGTGACATCATCCAACCATAAGGTTTGGACAAGTGTCCTTGTGATGATGTAATGGAGGTGATGTCATCGCTTTATTAAAATTAAAGGAAGATATTTAGCAAAGATTAATCCTAGCCAAGCAAATTATTTCACAAACTTTAGCATTCAAGAATCAAGCAAGCTCTCTTCTTCTTCCCCACCTAAACTCTCAGCTGGTTTTTTTCAAGAAGCAAACCTTAGCTTCTCTTACTCTAAAATCACAAGGTAATTACCATAGCTTCCTTACCTACTAGTGAATGCATGGTAGAAGTTTGGAAGCCAAATTCCATTCTTAACCTAGGCAAATAAATCATCAAAAGGGATGATGAATAGTAACTTTCAAGAACTAATGTTAGTTTACTTGATTTTTATGAAATGTTAAGGTTATACAAGCAAGGATCAAGGTTCTTTTAGGCATTCAAAGCTCTTGGGTTGTGTTAGGAAGCTTCAAGGAGGTATAAACAACTCTCACCTTTAACTTATTGTTTGAACTTTGAGTTTTGATGAGTTTATGGATGGATTAATGTATATATAGAAAACTCCATGTATATATGGAAAAATCCATGTATATATAGCAAGATCCATGTATGTTAGATAGTTTTGGTTATTTTGTGATGGTGATTGTTATTAACCTATGTTAATGATGGAATGGGTGGATGATCTTGAGAATTTTTGACTTGGTTAGTATTGTTCAGATGAAGTATTGTTGTGTTGATAATGGTTAATGAATTGGTGAGGTTTTGGTATAGTCAAAATTTGGGAAAACTCATAAATATAGTCGTCGTAATACCCATTTTCATTCAACTGCTTGTACTTAGTGTTCGGGATAGAAATCTCACTGACAAATCTGTAACTTTTCCATGTTTAGCTAGATCATGTCGTAAGCTTCATTTTGGTATGTGGTTCGCTTAGATCTGATGTACGGTTTAGGAGAAACGACCGTTTTAAGTAACGGCGTTTCGCGAGAGAACCATTACCCCTCACTTTACTTTGAAACCTTGATTAAAGTCCTTAAATGATAATTGGAGTACGAAAAACTTATGTAAGATTAATTGGTTAGTTAGTAGAGTATTCGCGAAAGAGTCACCTTAAAAAGTTAAACGGTTAATTTTATAAAAATTATGGAGCCGAGGGTACTCGAGCGACTTATGTGAATCGTTAAGCGCAAAAGCGAACGTTAGGGTCTAATTGGTTAAAGTGTAGTTTCTTAAGCGACCGTGGTTTAATTCCAACTTATATGTGAAAGAGATGTGTCCTAAGTCCAATCATGTATGATGATTTAGGAATAACTTTTATGTAATCTGTTTTGATTTCATTGATATTAATAAAAGACTTGTTTTGGTTTTATTACGGGCTTTATCTATTTAAGTGTTTAAATAAGATATACCATAGTTTAGAGTAAAGTTTTTTATGGATTATGATGAGATCATAATAATGAGACCTAAAAGATGATAACTCTAAACTTAAATATTTCCTGGTCGTAGGATTATTAACTGGTAATTAGTAATCCGCAAAGATCGGTACATACTATGCTTGCTTCATTATGAAGGATGTCTGTTCTCATAGACATTTGTGTGGTGACACTATAGCATTTAGGTGCTTATTATAGAATAAGTTCACTGAACATGACTCATACAGCTGAACAACTGATGGAGTTCACTCACGTGTCAGCAGTTGTTCACATAGTGATAGTTGTACAAGTATCCTTAGACTTGAGGTCATCATAGTCATCTTGTGTACACTGAACTATAATTTGGTTTAGTTCTTAGTCTCCAGGGATAATTATAAGGGATCTACCGGGTATAGGAATTTGTACATGAAGATAGTGTATGATCAATAAAGGATCTACCCCTTCCAGTAAAGGAAGAGAATGTCCAATGCTGATCCACTTATGCTAGTTCATGAATCTCTGGCCAGAGTGAATGAAATTAGAAAGAAGTTTCTAATTTACATTAAATAGAACTAAGCATAGTAAATGAGAAAGCAAATGATTAAATAAGATAGGCTTGACACAAGTTCCATGCCTTGTATTTAATCGTGACATTGCAGGGTAGAAGGAATTGATTGTACGGTAACTACTCACTGAATGGGTTCTTGGTATTCTAAGCAATGAATTCGTATTATCCGGATAGTCGCGATATGCTGAGAAGTATCCCTCACGATGTAGAATAAATATGATTAATTTATTAATTAATCATATTTAATGAATTAGATAATTTATATAAATAATGATAAAATAGTTTTATTATTATTTATTTCTACCAACGGCTTAATATTGAACCTACAGGGTCACACCATAAAAGAGAATGATTTAATGGTGGAGGAATTAATTAATAATGACTGATAATTATTTATTTGTGAAATAAATAATTAATTAGAAAATTTAATAATTGATTAAATGAGATTTAATTAATTATAAATTAATTAAGAAAAGTTCTTAATATTATTAATTAAGAATTTAATTTTGGAAATTAAATCAAGTGAGAGAATTATTTTTCTAAAGTGTTTAGAAAAGGGATTAATGATTAAAATGTGTTTTAATTATTAGTTAATTGGTTAATAAGAATAATCAATTAAAGGGCTAATAATAATAATATATTATGGAAAATTTTTAGCTGAAAATTTTGCCTATAAATATACTATTATAAACCCTATTTGCCTTAACCCAAAATAAAAACCCTAATTCTAAAGTAGAAATAAAGGGAGGCAACTAATTCTCTCAACTTCTTCCTCCTCCATCACATTGTACTCTTGGTGGATACCGGTGGAGTGCTTCATACTTGAGGAGCAGCTGCTAGGGATTTCCGTTCATCATTCTTGGATCTCTATTAAAGACCTCCATCTTTCCATTAACGTAAAGCTTCTTAAGGTAAACATACTGAACTACGAATTAAATATTATTTTTCGCATGGATCCTGCAGAGGGTTTCATTTTTTTTTAAGATTTAAATTTACGTTTTCATTGCGTTTATGTGCTAAAAACCCTTCAATGGCATCAGAGCTACTTGCGAAAAGTTTTTAATTCGCTTATGTGTTTAACTATTTTCGATATATGAGCATGTACGTGATTCGCCATGATTTGATGTTGATATAATATACTTATATCTGTATGGTTTTGAATATATGATATTCATGTGAGTTGTATAATCATAAGATGATTATGTAATATGTATATATACTGATATATACATGATTTATATTTGTTCTAATTATGAGAATCATATTAGATACGGATTCTGAATTGGCTGTTGCAGATTTGCTGAAATATGGGTATGGTGTCCGATTTACGCAAACGAATACCCTATTCCATAGGTAAACAAGCGTCTGAACAAAACTGATAGCAAAACCTATCAACGACTCGCCTGTAAGGCGTTTGACATCGTTTACTGCCCGTAAACAGTGATTCTTGTTTTTCTGATTTGATTCTGATTTTTCTGATTTTTGTCATATTTTTTTATGATTAGATCATTGATAATATGATATGTTAAGATCAGATTATATGTTTTAACATGCTTTTCTGTGTTGTATGAGCATGGTGGATGGTTATGGCCTTTCGACCTTAGTGTAATGGTTTTGGTTTTGGTTTTAAATACGACTTGCATGTCGTCAATCTTTGTAATCATAAATCTCGAATGTAACTCGAGTTATTCTTGTAAGTTCATTAGATTAGTTTTACTTACAATCATGTAATGTAATTGAAGACTCAAGAAGGGTATCCAATGGAGGTGATACAAAGAAGAAGACGAGGCATACAAGAAGTCTAAACAAAGAAGAATACTTATGTAATAAGTAGTTGTATTTATTTCCATCACCATATTAGATTGACCTTGATCTTTATCATGAGCTTGATAAAGATCACATAGGATGGGGCCATAACCAAACACATTTACTTTATTGCACTTTACATTTACTTGTTTATTTAATTTTATATATGAGATATATGCCTATGTTTACCATGCGATGATAGATTTAGGTGAACTTAAATCAATATAAGGCGTGCTCTAGAAAATCTAGAATAGGAATCGTTTTTTGCCTTAACAATAATATTATGAATACAATCATGAGATTCTTGTGTTTATGAAACACGTAATTAAATATGAATTTTCAATATTGAGAGAAAGGATGATTCTGTCAAAAGCAGATATCTATCTGTAAGAAAGGGGTATTAAGTGACGCCTCTTGACAATGCTCCCCCCCGATCTAGGAATCATCTGATTATCGATTATTGATTTGAAATATTTAATTTAAAAGGAAGAATCTCTTTATAATATGATTATGATTATAACATAATATAATCCCTCTAAAATTAAATAATATCAAGTAGTAATTGGCCAATGACACAACGGGCTTGTGTTGGTCAAAGCCTTCCAACATGGTAGAAAGTAGTTCTTATTTTTAAATCATTGTCGTTTCGTGCTACAGCCGAGGGTTTTGATTTCGAAATAAGAAATACTTGTCTATTACATAAAGATGTGTACATTGAATTAGAATCTAAAGGTAGTTACGTGCTACAGCCGTGGGCCGTTGGAGACTGATTCAATTGTACGAAATGTTGGGTTAGACTTGACTTAGAATATTGAGTTTGTCGTGCTACAGCCGTGACTCAATTATTCAAGAGGCTAAAGTTTTATTAGGGAATAACATAAGATGTAATTGACAAGAGTTGTCTGCCTGTTGAACATCACATGACATTTCGTGCTACAGCCGAGGTTGTGTGATGGAATGTATGATCCCTATTCCCACTAGCATTATGAATGCTTAATTTTCACTTAGGGGTTGTATAAATTAGATAAACTAGTGGGAGCCACTTATGAATAAAGACCCGATTCATATAGTGTTTTGAAATGAAATTGAATATTTGCTAAGTGTTGTTATGTGTTCATCATTTACAGATTTACTATATTCGTTATGTCTTCTGCACTATCACTCCGGAGTATACTAGATGCTCACAAGTTGACTGGTCCTAATTTTGCTGAATGGCTTCGAAACTTGAGAATTGTTCTCAGGGTTGAGAAGCTGGAATATGTTCTTGACTCACCTAAGCCTACTGAACCTGCTAGCGATGCACATAATGATGAACATGTTGTGTATCGTAAGTGGATATATGATGCAAATGTTGCTCAATGCATCATGCTAGCTTTCATGAACATTGAGCTACAGAAGAAACATGAGCATATGGATGCTCACACTATCCTTATGCATCTACAAGAGTTGTATGATGTGGCAGGGAGGACAGCTCGATATGAGATATCGAAGGAACTGTTCAGTTGTAGGATGTCTGAGGGATCATCTGTGAATGACCATGTACTTAAGATGATCAATTTGATTGAACGTCTTGGATAACTTGGTTTTGCCATGGATGGGGAGCTGAGCTAAGACCTAGTCTTGCAATCACTTCCAAGTTCGTTCTCGCAGTTTGTTGTGAACTTTCACATGAATAAGCTGGATGTCAGCCTGCCTGAACTCCACAACATGTTGAAGACTGCTGAATCGAATTTCCCCCTAAGAAGAGTTTTGTTCTTCTAATTGGTGAAGGTTCCAATCCTAAGAAAATGAAGAAGAACCCTTCCAAGAAGAAGAAAGTAGGTGATAAAAAGCCGGTTCCACCAAAAGCTGAAGACCCCAAGAGCAAAGCTATTTGCTTTCACTGTAACAAGGTGGGGCACTGGAAGAGGAACTATAAGGTATATCTTGCAAAATTGAAGAAGAAGAAGGGTAGTGAGACTACCGCTTCTGATTCAGGTATGTTCATGATAGAAATGAATATGTCATTAAGTCAAATTTCCACTTGGGTATTAGGTACCGCCTGTGGTTCTTACATCTGCAATTCGTTGCAGGGACTAAGGAGAAGTAGGACTTTTGAGGAAAAGGAGGTGATTCTACTGATGGAAATGGAGCAAGAGTTGCTGCTGAAGATATAGGATCATTTCATTTACATATGCCTACGGGCAAGACTATTGTTTGAAATAATTGTTATTTTGTTTCCTCGATTGTAAGGAATATTGTTTCTATTCCTATGTTGGATTTGGATGGTTTTTCATTTTATTATTAAGAATAATGAATGTTCTATCCTTAGAGATAATATTCTTTATTGACGTGGTATTATAAATAATGGCCTGTATGTATGTGACATAATTTACTTCAGATTGAACAAACTAATAAAAAAAAGGGATGATGAAAATCTCACTTTCTTTTGGCACTGCAGACTTGGTCATATTAGTGAAAATAGACTGAGGACATTGCATAAGGAAGGGTTACTAGACCCCTTTTGATTTTGAATCATATCCTACATGCGGGTCTTGTCTATTGGGTAAAATGACCAAATCTCCATTTAGTGGACATGGAGAGAGGGCTGCAGATTTGCAAAATTGAAGAAGAAGAAGGGTAGTGAGACTACCGCTTCTGATTCAGGTATGTTCATGATCGAAGTTAATATGTCACTAAGTCAAATTTCTACTTGGGTATTGGATACCGCCTGTGGTTCTCATATTTGCAATTCGTTGCAGGGACTAAGGAGAAGTAGTGTAATAACCCCAAAATTTTCAACTTTTTGTAACCCTTGTGAATAGTGTTTTAGCTGAATGAAGAAACTTTTCACGCCACACTATGTAGGGGTTCTGTTATGGATATTCTGGGATATTATTAGTACTCTATGAAGTATATAAGTGTATGTAAAGATCGTCAGAATCCAATTCCGAACACTTTGGTTTTTCCCGGAAATCCACAAGATACGGAGAGAATTGAGTATAAGGTAACAGGATAAAAAGGATTTAAATTAAAGGATTATAATAGAGGATCATAAAAAGGAATATAATGTATTGAGAAAGGTTAAAGGAACCTAAGTAATAAGATCCCGGGTATGATCCTTCAAACGATAAACGAGAACGAAAGTTAAGCGAACCGTATAACAGATCAGCGGTCATTAGGCAAAAGATTAGGAAGTTAATCAAAGGGATTAGTGGGAATGATGTCATCCAACCAATAGAAAGAGGACAAGGAAGGGAGGATGACATCATGAGGATGACATAAGCATGACATGGGAAGGAAGAAGGTGTGGTGGCTTTGTAACCACACAAATTCAAGGGCAAGAAGGTAATTGACTAAAGCAAGCACAAAAACCAAGCAACCAAGCCAAGCAAAAATCATTTTCATCAAAAATCAAAAAGCAACCAAGGCTTTGTTCTTGAAGCTCTCGGCTTTTTACTATTCATTAGGCAAGAATTTTCAAAAATTCAAGATCCAAGCTTCCTAAATTGGTGAGTAAATTCCCTAATCATCTTCATGCTTAGTTAGGGCTATACCATGAGTTTAAGCCATCAATTCCTTCTCAATCTTCTTCATTTAATCAAAGAAGAAGACTATGAATAGTGTTTTCAAGTTTTTTAACTTGAAGTTTTCTTGTTTTTCTTGAAGATCCAAGCTTTCCTAAGACTTCTCAAAGCTTCTTAAGGCTTCCTAGCTCATCCCACCACTTCAAGGAAGGTATACCATCTCCAAACCCTAGATCCCTATGTATTATAAGATGATTTTAATTGGTAGGATGATATTGTAGCTTGTTGTTGTGATTTAGAGTTTGGGATTTGGAATGGTAGTGAAATGGAATGGTAAATGTTGTGGTTTTGATTAAAAGAACTTAAGTATGATTAAAGTTAAGTTTAGGCATAAGTATGATGATTAAATTGAATTGGTTGGGGTTGTTATGATGTGATGAGGATGGATGTTGGTTGTATGTTGGATTTGAGGTTGGTTTGTGGTTGGTTTTGAATGGTTAAAAATTGGGAAATCGCGTAAACATAGCCGTCGTAACGTCCGATTTTCTTTGGACTGTTTTTGTGCATAGCATTAGGACCCGAGAACCCCCTGCTAGATTATGACCACTGCCATGTTTAGATAGCTCATGTTACGAGCTTCGTTTTGATATGTAGTTCGTTCGATTCCGATGCACGGTTTAGGAGAAACGACCGTTTCAAGTAACGGCGTTTCGCGAACGAAACTTTTTCCCTCGCCTTACTTTGAAACATAGGTTAAAGACCAAAAAGGGTTAATTAATGTATGAAACATTTATGGTAAGTGTGTTAGGCAGTTGGTAAGACACTCGTGAAGGAATCGCTTTAAAACTCGTAAAGGTTAAATTATTAAAAATGGTGGAGCCGTGGGTACCCGAGTGACTTAAGCAAATCAGTGAGCGCAAAACAAGCGTTAGAGTCTAAGTTAGTTAAAGTATAGATTTACAAGTGATTTTGGTTTAATTCCAACTTACTTGTTGTTTATAGGTTACCAGACTCGTCCCGAGTCACTCAGGCAAGTATTCTATCCGTTATACTGTTGTTGTGATGTATACATTTGTATATGCATGATCTTGCGATAAATGCATGTTGGTTAAATTAGCAAATTCTTGCGATATATTGTAGCATGTGATATGGTATATATGCATGCCTGTTTCATATTCTTGAAATATATATCTGTTGGTTCAGTTGATAATACCTATGCTAGAGAATAGCGGTAACTTGCATATACCCTTAGTATAGGGACCCAAAGGTGAAAATATTTTCTAAAAACCGGGAGTCGAGGATCCCGAGTAATCTTGTATATATGGATATGGATATGGATATATATATATATATTTATATATATATATATGGTTATAGTTTTCCAAACTATTAATCGAATAAGGTTTATTCGATAACTTTAGCTTTATTTTATTATTGAATATTATTTTGAATATTCATTCGAGGGCTTATGACTCTTTTATATTATTTATTGAATATTATTTGAATATTAATTCGAAGGCTTATGACTCAGTTTATATTATTTAATGAATATTATTTGAATATTCATTTGAGGATCTATGACTCCGATTATTTGCTGAAATATATTCTTTATTTTATTAAAGAATAAGGTGTCAATAATCAAACTTATTTTCGATTATTCAAATAAAGATAATACTTTCATATAAGTATATCTTTGGTTATTTAATACTCGTTTCAAGTATAAGTTTTAATACTTCTACTTCAATTATTTTTATAAAGATTATTCTTTATGGGAATATTATTTAAATAATAATATTCAGTCATTTTCTAAATATTCTGGGGACTGATTTACTTCATTAAATCAGCTTTACTCCAAACACTCTATAAAGTGTTTTCGAGTCTTCAAAATGATTTTTAAAGTCAGAGCGGATTCCAAAACTCATTTTTATATTTAAGATCTTCCTTTTTAAGGGGATTTAAATACTCGCTCAAAACCTGGGGAATCCGGCTCTGTGGTGTATTTTATATTCGCAACGAGGTTGCAGTTTTGGTAAATGAATTGATTACTTGCCCAACGTTCGGGAAGTAAGCCCATCTAATTGAGTCGGCATAAGCGACAGGCCGGGGTACGGTCTATGAAAATGTAAGTGGCTGGGTGGCAGTCCATCAATGCGTGAGGGGCCGGGTAACGGTCTAGCGCGAGGTCCTAATGCGGCCAGGGTGATGACCGGTGAGGAATTCATCCATCTACAGTAGAAAAGGTTACTTATTGGTATCTTTGCCTGATCAGCAAGATATCTGGTTTATGCCAAAATTCTTTTCCTTTCCAAAATTCATTGGATGTTTCAAACTCTGTTCATACTTCATATAACAGAGATTCCAGGAAATGTTTAAAGAGATATATATATGTGGATATATATATATCGGGACTAAATAAAGTATCTCATAACTTTTTCATTCAATAATATTTCAAAGATTGAATCTATTCAAGTCTTAACTTGTGGTCTCATCTATGGGATGTTTTTCTTAAAACTTATAATACTTTGAACGGTGGTAGTTCAAGTAGCTTTATAAATGATATAAGCGTGGTGAAGTATTGGTACCTTCATTCCTTGTTTTTACTTATATCTAGTAAGTAATTATCTTACACATGATAGAGATTCTATTAAGTATCCATTTAGATACTTATATTATTGTTATCACTATGTATTATCTTGCGAGCTGTAAGGCTCACTCTTGCTTTATTTCTTCATCACACAACAACAGTTAGGAGAGATGGCCAGACTCCAGCAGACCCAGCGCAAGCGCGTGGGAAGCGTCCCGCGTCTTCCCGATGACGTTGTAGCTGCTATAGCTGCAGAGGTAGATCCATTGTAGTTCAGACCATCTACTTTTGAGAATCAAATTATGTATAATTATAACTTGTGGCAGATAATGGCAATTAACTGTAAATTTATCAAGTAATCATTTTGGGTTGTAATAACTTTTAAATGGTGGATTCAAAGACTTGTACTTATTTCAATTTCATCTCTGAGACTATAACGGGTTGTGGTGTGTGTTAGTAGGGGGTCACAGCATGAGGTTATTTATTATTAATTAAGTGAAGTGATATTGTGGAAAGAAAGACCGTGACAACCCGGATCCCCGACCCCGGATCTGGGGGTGTTACAGAAATGGTATCAGAGCTAAGCGTTATAAACCTCAGAGATGATGCGTCGATATAATAACAAACTCACAAAGATAATAAGAACTCTTGCCAAGTTCATGGTCGGACTACTTAAAGTAGTGCTGACAGTTAAAACCCTTACGGGAACCCTTATAAGTATCATGATAGTAACTTAGCTCGTTTAATGTGTAGGCGCCTGAGATAGAGGACCCTGAGATGTTCAAGCGTGAGCATGATGAGGCATTGCTAGATGTTGAGGATCAGGAGGAGCCTGAGATGGAGGAGGATGAGGAGGACCCCTCAGAGGAGCCTGAGACGGAGGTCATTGCTATTTCAGATGAGGAGGACCCCTCAGAGGAGTCAGAGACAGAGGTTATTGCTATTCCAGATGAGGAGGACCCGGATGAGGTCCCAGTAGCTGAGGAGCGTGTTGGACCTATGGTAGTGTATGCTGGTATCCCTTTACCCACACTTCCGGTGGTCAGAGCCCCTACCCCTCCACCACTATCCTGGATTCCTGATGATGACAGCTCAGAGACCCATACTTCCGAGCCTAGGCAGACCGAGGAGGCACCCTCAGCGGCTCCGGATTCACCACCTCTTGACCCTGCCCACAGGCAGTCTTCGTTAGCTCATGGATATGTTCAGAATGTATTGAGGACCCGAGTGGCTGTTGCCGAGGGCCGACTAGATGAGGCCAGGAGGGAGTTGGATGCAGAGAGGGCGGGTAGGCGTACCCGAGCTTATGAGACTAGGGCTTCTATACCCCGATCCTTGAGGAGGGAGCTTACGGGGATAGAGCTCACGTCCCGAGCGAGACTCAGATCTCTCCAGGGGGACAGGCATGGTAGGATCTCCAGGCGGCAGGCCGACTATATCTTCCGTCGTGCGATGGAAAGGGTTTGGGAGCTGACCCGCTCCGGTGTGTGATTCAGGATTGATGATGGAATAGTCTAGTTGTCTAGTTAGCCGAGGCCTTAGTAAGAGCCAATTTTCCGGGATAGTTGACTTGTATATAGCATCCCTTTTTCTGACTAGACAGGTAGACTCTTGTGTATCACTTTTGGGACAGATGACTGTAGCACTGTTGTACTTTTGACTAGATCAAACTATGTATTCTCGCATTATGTATATATTTGTTTCCTTTCAGTTCAGTTCCATAGTGACGGGATCACTGTTTTATCATTATTATTACTGCACTTCATATTAGAACTTTCTTAAAATAATAGAATTGCGATATACGTTCTCCCCATTATAAGAGCTGTGCAAGGCACAATGTTGTATATGATTGTGACCTAACGTTGAATTTTCCCAATAATTGTTTTTATTATTATCAGAATCATGCCGCCAAGAAAGATTGGAACTAGGGCGAACCCTGGATCTGAGGACCAGGGAAGCCATAATCAGGACAATAGAAACCAAGAACACAGTGAAGAGGAAGATGAGGATTATGTGGAACAGGATGACTCCCTGTATGAAGAGGAAGAGGAAACATATGATGTTGAGGGATTTGAGATAGAGGCTGAAGAAGGAGAAACCGAGGTTGAGCAACCAGTACCAAACCCAGGCATGGATCCCATGAGCCAGTTCATGCAACTCCTAAGGCAGAATTTGGAACGTCAACCCAACCCACCCCCTCAAGGAAGTAACAATGCAGTGGCAAACTCTTTCAGGGCTTTTAAGTCCCTTAAGCCCCCTGAGTTCCACGGATCAGCCGACCCAGTTGAGGCAAGGGCATGGTTAAAGGAAATGGAGAAATCTTTTGAGATTTTGAGTACCGAGGAGGCACAGAAGACTGTATTTGCTACCTACCTTCTGAAAGGAGAAGCTAACTACTGGTGGGAGGCCAAGAAAAATATGGAGACAGATGCTATTATAACCTGGGAGAGATTTAGTCAGCTGTTTCTGGGGAAGTATTTCCCGAGGTTTATGGAAAACCAGATGGAGCTCAAGTTCTTGGAGCTAAAGCAGAATAACTTGTCTGTAGCAGAGTACGAAGCGAAATTTACTGAGTTATCAAGGTTTGTGCCGGAGTTTGTGAGCACCGAGGAAAAGAAAGCTAGGAGGTTTCAGCAGGGACTGAAACCGTGGATTCAGAATAGGGTGGCAATCCTTGAGCTTACGGACTATGCCACTCTGGTGCAAAAGGCAACGATTGTAAAAGTTGGAAGTGAACAGATGCAGAAGGAAAGAGAGAAGAAAGGAATAAAGAGGAAAAGTATGAGCATGGGTGGAGGTTCCGCAGGAAGGAGCTTCCCAACTAGATTTAATCGAGGAGCAGTGTCCCTTCCAGGAAGGAACACTGGGTTTAAGCGGCCAATGAGTGTGAGTGTGAGCCAGGGCGGCCAGAAGTCAAGAATGTCCTATTCCAACCAGTCTCGACCCCCATTGCCAGCCTGTAACATATGTGGAAGGAATCACACTGGGGAGTGTAAAGAAAGGCCAGTAACCTGTTTTAAGTGCGGTCGGGAAGGCCACTACTCAAATAAATGCCCTTCGTCAGCCCCTGCCGTCGTTCCAACCACCAATTGTCATCGGTGTGGACGCCCGGGTCATTGGAAGAGGGAATGCCCAATGAACAAACCAGCAGCTTCGGGAGCAAGCAGGGCTGCTTCTAATAAGCCACCTACTGCGAGGACTTTCAACATGACAGTCCAGGATGCTATGAAAGATTCAGATGTGATAGCAGGTACCCTTTCTCTAAATTCAGTCAGTGCAAATGTTTTATTTGATTCGGGAGCAACTAAATCTTTTATATCAAAGGACCTTGCACGTAAGTTAAGACTTAAGGCTGAACCCTTGATAGAACCCTTACAAGTAGAAATAGCCAATCATGAAATTATTCCTGTTAACCAGATTCACCCCGCCTGTGAGTTAGGCATAGGGGAGCAATCTTTCAGTATTGATCTGATTCCTTTTAAATTAGGGGAGTTTGATGTGATTTTGGGAATGGACTGGCTATCTAGCAACGATGCTCAGATAGACTGTAAAGGGAAGAAAGTTAAGTTAAATATCCCCGGGAAGAAAGAAGTTATATTTAGAGGAAAGAGGCAGACGCAGAAATTTTTGACTATGGCCCAGGCCAAAAGGATGCTATGAAAAGGAAGTGAGGCTTACCTAGCCTATGTGGTGGACACGCAGAAGGAGGTGCCCAACTTATAAGATATTCCAGTAGTCAACGAATTTGAAGATGTATTCCCCCAAGACCTTCCGAGATTACCACCCGATAGAGTGATTGAATTTGCTATTGAGTTGGCCCCAGGGACGGCGCCAGTTTCAAAAGCACCTTACCGGTTAGCCCCGTTAGAAATGAAGGAATTAGCTATCCAATTGCAGGAACTCTTGGATAAGGGTATGATAAGACCCAGTGTGTCTCCGTGGGGAGCACCAGTTTTATTTGTTAAGAAGAAAGATGGGAGCATGAGGTTGTGCATAGACTATCGAGAGTTGAACAAGCTAACCATAAAGAACATGTACCCATTGCCTAGAATAGACGATCTGTTCGACCAGCTAAAGGATGCTGTTTATTTTTCCAAGTTCGACCTGAGAACTGGATATCACCAACTAAAGATTAAACCCGAAGATATTTCCAAGACAGCGTTCCGTACCAGGTATGGGCATTATGAGTTCTTGGTAATGTCCTTTGGATTAACCAACGCCCCAGCGGCTTTCATGGATTTAATGAATAGAGTATTTAAGAAGTACTTGGACAAGTGTGTGGTAGTTTTTATCGATGATATTTTGATCTACTCAAGGACTGAGGCAGAACATGCAGAGCATTTGAGGATAGCTCTAGGAATACTCAGAGAGGAACAGTTATATGCCAAATTCTCGAAGTGTGAATTCTGGCGGAATGAAGTACAGTTTTTAGGACATGTGATCAATAAAGAAGGAGTATTGGTCGACCCCTCCAAGATAGAGGCGGTCTCAAATTGGGAAAGGCCAACCACACCCACAGAGGTAAGGAGTTTCATAGGATTGGCCGGCTACTATCGAAGATTTGTACAGGACTTTGCGAAGATCGCAGCCCCTTTGACACGACTTACTCGTAAGACAGAGAAGTTTGAATGGACGGAGAAATGCGAGAACAGTTTTCAGGAATTAAAGAAGAGGTTGATAACGGCTCCGGTATTGGCATTGCCGGACGGAAAAGGAGATTTTGTGATATATAGTGACGCGTCGCACAAAGGATTAGGATGTGTGCTTATGCAGCACGGTAGAGTTATTGCGTATGCGTCGAGACAACTGAAGGAATACGAGGTTAGATATCCTACTCATGACCTTGAGCTCGCGGAAATAGTATTTGCTTTAAAAATTTGGAGGCACTACTTGTATGGAGAGAAGTGCGAGATTTTCACAGACCATAAGAGCCTCAAGTACATATTTACGCAGAAAGAGCTCAACATGCGCCAGAGGAGATGGTTAGAACTAATCAAGGACTATGATTGTGAGATTCTCTATCATCCAGGGAAAGCCAATGTGGTGGCGGATGCCCTTAGTAGAAAGGAAAGACTCAGAGTGATAACGACTTCGGAAGAGTTGATAAGGGATTTTGAGAGAATGGAAATAGAAGTAAAGGTAACCGGAACCGGAACTGAAAAGCTTTTTGAGATCTCAATGCAGCCAGAGTTATTGGAAAAGATCAGATTGTGCCAGGAGAAAATAATGAATGAAGGCAGAGAGTCAATGACTGGAGAGGAGATCCATACTGAGAAAGATGATAAAGGGATAATGAGGTACTCCTACCGAATTTGGGTTCCGAATGTTCAAGAACTTAAAGATGAGATTTTGGATGAAAGCCATAGTTTAAGGTATTCCATTCACCCGGGAAGTACCAAGATGTATAGGGATTTGAAGGAATATTACTGGTGGCCCAACATGAAGAGGGACGTAGCAGAATGGGTAAACAAGTGTTTGACTTGCCAAAGAGTAAAGGCAGAGCACCAGAGACCCAGTGGACTTTTGCGACCCCTGGAGATTCCCGAATGGAAATGGGAACAGATAGCGATGGATTTTGTTGTAGGCTGCCAAGGACGAAAGCCAATCACGACGCCATTTGGGTAATTATAGACCGACTGACAAAGTCAGCTCATTTCATTCCTATCAATGAGAGATACACAGTCGATAGACTGGTGGACATTTACCTTAAGGAAATAGTGATGTGACATGGAGTCCCAGCGTCCATTGTCTCAGACCGAGACCCCAGGTTCAACTCCAGATTTTGGAGGAGCTTTCAGGAATGTGCGGGGACCAAGTTAAATATGAGTACCGTGTACTATCCCCAAACGGATGGACAGAGTGAAAGGACCATCCAGACACTAGAGGATATGTTGAGAGTCTGTGCAATAGACCTTAAAGGAAGTTGGGATGATCACTTGTCGTTGATCGAGTTTTCTTATAACAATAGCTTTCATGCTAGCATCGGAATGTCGCCTTATGAGGCCCTGTACGAAAGAAGGTGTCGATCTCCCTTATACTGGGATGAAGTAGGAGAGCGGAAGATGCTCGGACCCGAAGTGGTCCAAAGGACCAAAGATATAGTGGATCTTATCAGAGGGCGACTTGTAGCAGCCCAAGACAGACAAAAGAAATATGCAGACCTAGCCCGAAAGGACAAGGAATATGAAGTAGGGGACTTAGTACTGCTGAAAGTATCCCCTTGGAAGGGATTAATGAGGTTCGGAAAGAAAGGAAAACTAAGCCCAAGATACATTGGACCTTTTGAGATATTAAGACGGATTGGAAAGTTAGCTTACGAGCTAGCCCCACCCCCTAATTTGCAACAAGTTCATAATGTGTTCCATATGTCAATGCTAAGGAGGTATCATCGGGATGCCAGGCACATAGTGGAGTACGAGCAGGTGGATATGCAGCCAGATCTAACTTACGTGGAGAAGCCAGTAAGGATTATGGATAAGAAGGAGCAGGTGCTTCGGAACAAAGTGATCAAGCTAGTCAGAGTACTATGGCAGAATCATAATGTGGAAGAATCAACTTGGGAACTAGAGAGCACAATGCTTGAAAAGTACCCCCATTTGTTTTCTGTTTGATTCCGGGACGGAATCCTTTTAAGGAGGGGAGACTGTAATAACCCCAAAATTTTCAACTTTTTGTAACCCTTGTGAATAGTGTTTTAGCTGAATGAAGAAACTTTTCACGCCACACTATGTAGGGGTTCTGTTATGGATATTCTGGGATATTATTAGTACTCTATGAAGTATATAAGTGTATGTAAAGATCGTCAGAATCCAATTCCGAACACTTTGGTTTTTCCCGGAAATCCACAAGATACGGAGAGAATTCAGTATAAGGTAACATGATAAAAAGGATTTAAATTAAAGGATTATAATAGAGGATCATAAAAAGGAATATAATGTATTGAGAAAGGTTAAAGGAACCTAAGTAATAAGATCCCGGGTATGATCCTTCAAACGATAAACGAGAACGAAAGTTAAGCGAACCGTATAACAGATCAGCGGTCATTAGGCAAAAGATTAGGAAGTTAATCAAAGGGATTAGTGGGAATGATGTCATCCAACCAATAGAAAGAGGACAAGGAAGGGAGGATGACATCATGAGGATGACATAAGCATGACATGGGAAGGAAGAAGGTGTGGTGGCTTTGTAACCACACAAATTCAAGGGCAAGAAGGTAATTGACTAAAGCAAGCACAAAAACCAAGCAACCAAGCCAAGCAAAAATCATTTTCATCAAAAATCAAAAAGCAACCAAGGCTTTGTTCTTGAAGCTCTCGGCTTTTTACTATTCATTAGGCAAGAATTTTCAAAAATTCAAGATCCAAGCTTCCTAAATTGGTGAGTAAATTCCCTAATCATCTTCATGCTTAGTTAGGGCTATACCATGAGTTTAAGCCATCAATTCCTTCTCAATCTTCTTCATTTAATCAAAGAAGAAGACTATGAATAGTGTTTTCAAGTTTTTTAACTTGAAGTTTTCTTGTTTTTCTTGAAGATCCAAGCTTTCCTAAGACTTCTCAAAGCTTCTTAAGGCTTCCTAGCTCATCCCACCACTTCAAGGAAGGTATACCATCTCCAAACCCTAGATCCCTATGTATTATAAGATGATTTTAATTGGTAGGATGATATTGTAGCTTGTTGTTGTGATTTAGAGTTTGGGATTTGGAATGGTAGTGAAATGGAATGGTAAATGTTGTGGTTTTGATTAAAAGAACTTAAGTATGATTAAAGTTAAGTTTAGGCATAAGTATGATGATTAAATTGAATTGGTTGGGGTTGTTATGATGTGATGAGGATGGATGTTGGTTGTATGTTGGATTTGAGGTTGGTTTGTGGTTGGTTTTGAATGGTTAAAAATTGGGAAATCGCGTAAACATAGCCGTCGTAACGTCCGATTTTCTTTGGACTGTTTTTGTGCATAGCATTAGGACCCGAGAACCCCCTGCTAGATTATGACCACTGCCATGTTTAGATAGCTCATGTTACGAGCTTCGTTTTGATATGTAGTTCGTTCGATTCCGATGCACGGTTTAGGAGAAACGACCGTTTCAAGTAACGGCGTTTCGCGAACGAAACTTTTTCCCTCGCCTTACTTTGAAACATAGGTTAAAGACCAAAAAGGGTTAATTAATGTATGAAACATTTATGGTAAGTGTGTTAGGCAGTTGGTAAGACACTCGTGAAGGAATCGCTTTAAAACTCGTAAAGGTTAAATTATTAAAAATGGTGGAGCCGTGGGTACCCGAGTGACTTAAGCAAATCATTGAGCGCAAAACAAGCGTTAGAGTCTAAGTTAGTTAAAGTATAGATTTACAAGTGATTTTGGTTTAATTCCAACTTACTTGTTGTTTATAGGTTACCAGACTCGTCCCGAGTCACTCAGGCAAGTATTCTATCCGTTATACTGTTGTTGTGATGTATACATTTGTATATGCATGATCTTGCGATAAATGCATGTTGGTTAAATTAGCAAATTCTTGCGATATATTGTAGCATGTGATATGGTATATATGCATGCCTGTTTCATATTCTTGAAATATATATCTGTTGGTTCAGTTGATAATACCTATGCTAGAGAATAGCGGTAACTTGCATATACCCTTAGTATAGGGACCCAAAGGTGAAAATATTTTCTAAAAACCGGGAGTCGAGGATCCCGAGTAATCTTGTATATATGGATATGGATATGGATATATATATATATATATTTATATATATATATATATGGTTATAGTTTTCCAAACTATTAATCGAATAAGGTTTATTCGATAACTTTAGCTTTATTTTATTATTGAATATTATTTTGAATATTCATTCGAGGGCTTATGACTCTTTTATATTATTTATTGAATATTATTTGAATATTAATTCGAAGGCTTATGACTCAGTTTATATTATTTAATGAATATTATTTGAATATTCATTTGAGGATCTATGACTCCGATTATTTGCTGAAATATATTCTTTATTTTATTAAAGAATAAGGTGTCAATAATCAAACTTATTTTCGATTATTCAAATAAAGATAATACTTTCATATAAGTATATCTTTGGTTATTTAATACTCGTTTCAAGTATAAGTTTTAATACTTCTACTTCAATTATTTTTATAAAGATTATTCTTTATGGGAATATTATTTAAATAATAATATTCAGTCATTTTCTAAATATTCTGGGGACTGATTTACTTCATTAAATCAGCTTTACTCCAAACACTCTATAAAGTGTTTTCGAGTCTTCAAAATGATTTTTAAAGTCAGAGCGGATTCCAAAACTCATTTTTATATTTAAGATCTTCCTTTTTAAGGGGATTTAAATACTCGCTCAAAACCTGGGGAATCCGGCTCTGTGGTGTATTTTATATTCGCAACGAGGTTGCAGTTTTGGTAAATGAATTGATTACTTGCCCAACGTTCGGGAAGTAAGCCCATCTAATTGAGTCGGCATAAGCGACAGGCCGGGGTACGGTCTATGAAAATGTAAGTGGCTGGGTGGCAGTCCATCAATGCGTGAGGGGCCGGGTAACGGTCTAGCGCGAGGTCCTAATGCGGCCAGGGTGATGACCGGTGAGGAATTCATCCATCTACAGTAGAAAAGGTTACTTATTGGTATCTTTGCCTGATCAGCAAGATATCTGGTTTATGCCAAAATTCTTTTCCTTTCCAAAATTCATTGGATGTTTCAAACTCTGTTCATACTTCATATAACAGAGGTTCCAGGAAATGTTTAAAGAGATATATATATGTGGATATATATATATCGGGACTAAATAAAGTATCTCATAACTTTTTCATTCAATAATATTTCAAAGATTGAATCTATTCAAGTCTTAACTTGTGGTCTCATCTATGGGATGTTTTTCTTAAAACTTATAATACTTTGAACGGTGGTAGTTCAAGTAGCTTTATAAATGATATAAGCGTGGTGAAGTATTGGTACCTTCATTCCTTGTTTTTACTTATATCTAGTAAGTAATTATCTTACACATGATAGAGATTCTATTAAGTATCCATTTAGATACTTATATTATTGTTATCACTATGTATTATCTTGCGAGCTGTAAGGCTCACTCTTGCTTTATTTCTTCATCACACAACAACAGTTAGGAGAGATGGCCAGACTCCAGCAGACCCAGCGCAAGCGCGTGGGAAGCGTCCCGCGTCTTCCCGATGACGTTGTAGCTGCTATAGCTGCAGAGGTAGATCCATTGTAGTTCAGACCATCTACTTTTGAGAATCAAATTATGTATAATTATAACTTGTGGCAGATAATGGCAATTAACTGTAAATTTATCAAGTAATCATTTTGGGTTGTAATAACTTTTAAATGGTGGATTCAAAGACTTGTACTTATTTCAATTTCATCTCTGAGACTATAACGGGTTGTGGTGTGTGTTAGTAGGGGGTCACAGCATGAGGTTATTTATTATTAATTAAGTGAAGTGATATTATGGAAAGAAAGACCGTGACAACCCGGATCCCCGACCCCGGATCTGGGGGTGTTACAAGTAGGACTCTTGAAGAAGAGGAGGTGATTCTACAGATGGGAAATGGAGCAAGAGTTACTGCTGAAGCTGTAGGATCATTTCATTTACATATGCCTACGAGCAAGACTATTATTCTAAATAATTGTTATTTTGTTCCCTCGATTGTGAGGAATATTATTTCTATTCCATGTTAGACTTGGCTGGATTTTCGTTTGTTATTCAGAATAATAAATGTTCAATTCTTAGAGATAACGTTCTTTATGGAAGTGGTATTTTAAACAATGGTCTGTATGTATGTGACGTAGAGCATAATTTACTACAAATTGAATATACTAATAAAAGAAAAAAGGATGATGAAAATCTCACTTTCTTGTGGCACTGCGGACTTGGTCATATTAGTGAAAATAGACTGCGGACATTGCATAAGGAAGGGTTACTTGACCCCTTTGATTTTGAATCATATCCTACATGCGAGTCTTGTCTATTGGGTAAAATGACCAAATCTCCATTTAGTGGACATGGAGAGAGGGCTGCAGATTTGCTAGGATTGGTACACACAGATGTATGTGGACCAATGTCTACGCAAGCCATGGGTGGATTTTCATACTTCATTGCTTTCATAGATGATCGATCTAGATTCAGATATGTGTATTTGATGAAACACAAGTCTGAAGCCTTTGAAAAGTTCAAAGAATATAAGTATGAAGTGGAGAAACAAACCAAACATAGTATTATAACTCTTCGATCAGATCGAGGTGGTGAATACTTGAATGGAGAGTTTCTAGCTTATCTCAAAGAAAATGGTATAGTCTCCCAGTGGACTCCTCCATATACTCCATAGTTGAATGGGGTATCTGAAAGGAGAAATCGAACTTTGTTAGACATGGTTTGGTCCATGATGAGCAATGCGAATCTTCCAGTATTCCTATGGGGTTATGCATTGGAAACCTCAGCATATTTACTGAATAAGGTGCCTTCCAAATCTGTTCCTCAAACTCCATATGAGATATGGAAAGAAAGGAAACCGAGTCTTAAACACGTTAAGATTTGAGGATGTCCAGCTTATGTCAAAAAAGTTGACCCAGATAAGCTGGAATCTCGATCTGTAAAATATAATTTTATGGGATATCCTAAAGAGACTTTAGGGTATTACTTTTATACCGATCATCGGGTATTTGTCTCCAGACATGCTACCTTCTTGGAAAAGCAGTTTATCCTTGAAGGAAACAGTGGGAGCAAAATTGAACTTGATGAAGTTCAAGAAGCACAAACTACTACGGATCAAGTGGAAACACCCGTTCAGACTGAACAACCTTCTGTGGAACAACCCATTCGTAGGTCAGGGAGAGTGTCTCGCCAACCTGAGAGGTATTATGGCCTTGTCATTGAGAATGACAATGAGTTGTCAATCATTGATGATGACGACCCTGTGACCTACAATGAGGCTATGAGTAGTTTTGACACAGAGAAATGGCATAGTGCCATGAAATCCAAAATGGAATCTATGTATACCAACCAAGTATGGACTCTGGTTGAGGCACCTGAAGGTGTTAAGCCTATTGGGTGCAAGTGGGTATACAAAAGAAAGATTGGAGCCGATGGGCAGGTGGAGACCTATAAGGCCAGGCTCGTGGCAAAAGGATTCAGACAAAGGCAAGGGATTGACTTTGATGAAACTTTTTTGCCTGTAGCCCTGTTAAAATCAATTCGGATTTTGCTTGCGATTGCTGCTTACTACGACTATGAGATCTGGCAAATGGACGTGATAACAGCCTTCCTCAATGGGAAACTTGAAGAGGAAGTGTATATGACACAGCCAGAGGGTTTTCTTTCTAAGGGAAATAAACACTTAGTGTGTAAGCTGCTGCGAAACATATATGGTTTAAAGCAAGCTTCTCGTAGATGGAACATCCGTTTTGATGAGACAATCAAAGAGTTTGGTTTTATCAAAAACATAGATGTACCATGTGTCTACAAAAAGGTTAGTGGGAGCGCGGTAACATTTCTTGTATTGTATTGAAAGAGGAGACGTCAAGAGAGTTGACACACATAACAACGTAGCAGACCCACTCACAAAGCCACTTTCTCAAAGTCACTTTGATCATCATAAAGACAAGATGGGTATTAGATACCGGAGTGATTGGCTTTAGTACAAGTGAGAGATTGAAAGAGATGTGTCCTAAGTCCAATCATGTATGATGATTTAGGAATAACTTTTATGTAATCTATTTTGATTTCATTGATATTAATAAAAGACTTGTTTTGGTTTTATTGCGGGCTTTATCTATTTAAGTGTTTAAATAAGATATACCATAGTTTAGAGTAAAGCTTTTTATGGATTATGATGAGATCATAATAATGAGACCTAAAAGATGATAACTCTAAACTTAAATATTTCCTGGTCGTAGGATTACTAACTGGTAATTAGTAATCCGCAAAGATCGGTATGTACTATACTTGCTTCATTATGAAGGATGTCTGTTCTCATAGACATTTGTGTGGTGACACTATAGCATGTAGGTGCTTATTATAGAATAAGTTCACTAAACATGACTCACACAGCTGAACAACTGATGGAGTTCACTCACGTGTCAGCAGTTGTTCACATAGTGATAGTTGTACAGGTATCCTTAGACTTGAGGTCATCATAGTCATCTTGTGTACACTGAACTATGCTTTGGTTTAGTTCTTAGTCTCCAGGGACAATTATAAGGGCTCTACTGGGTATAGGAATTTGTACACGAAGATAGTGTATGATCAATAAAGGATCTACCCCTTCCAGTGAAGGAAGAAAATGTTCAATGCTGATCCACTTATGCTTGTTCAGGAATCTCTGGCCAGAGTGAATGAAATTAGAAAGGAGTTTCTAATTTACATTAAATAGAACTAAGCATAGTGAATGGGAAAGCAAATGATTAAATAAGATAGGCTTGACACAAGTTCCATGCCTTGTATTTAATCGTGACATTGCAGGGTAGAAGAAATTGATTGTACGGTAACTACTCACTGAATGGGTTCTTGGTATTCTAAGCAATGAATTCGTATTATCCGGATAGTCGCGATATGCTGAGAAGTATCCCTCACGATATAGAATAAATATGATTAATTTATTAATTAATCATATTTAATGAATTAGAGAATTTATATAAATAATGATAAAATAGTTTTATTATTATTTATTTCTACTAACGGCTTAATATTGAATCTACAGGGTCACACCATAAAAGAGAATGATTTAATGGTGGAGGAATTAATTAATAATGGCTGATAATTATTTATTTATAAAATAAATAATTAATTAGCAAATTTAATAATTGATTAAATGAGATTTAATTAATTATAAATTAATTAAGAAAAGTTCTTAATATTATTAATTAAGAATTTAATTTTGGAAATTAAATCAAGTGAGAGAATTATTTTTCTAAAGTGTTTAGAAAATGGATTAATGATTAAAAGGTGTTTTAATTATTAGTTAATTGATTAATAAGAATAATCAATTAAAGGGTTAATAATAATAATATTTTATGGAAAATTTTCAGCTGAAAATTTTGCCTATAAATATACTATTATAAATCCTATTTGCCTTAACCCAAAATAAAAACCCTAATTGTAAAGTAGAAATAGAGGGAGGCAACTAATTCTCTCAACTTCTTCCTCCTCCATCACATTGTACTCTTGGTGGATACCGGTGGAGTGCTTCACACTTGAGGAGCACCTGCTAGGGATTTCCGTTCATCGTTCTTGGATCGCTATTAAAGACCTCCATCTTTCCATTAACATAAAGCTTCTTAAGGTAAATATACTGAACTACGAATTAAATATTATTTTTCGCATGGATCCTGCAGAGGGTTTCGGTTTTTTTAAGATTTAAATTTACGTTTTCATTGCGTTTATGTGCTAAAAACCCTTCAATATGTTGTTTATAATTATAGGTTACCAGACTCGCCCCAGGCCTTTTACCACCCCCAGTCGCTCAAGCAAGTTTTCTACCCGTTATACTGTTGTTGTGATGTAATATATTGATGCATTATCTTGAGATAAGTGCATAGTTATTATTAGCAAAGTATTGAGATATATTGGAGCATGTTGATATGATATATATATATATATATATATATATATGCATGCCTGTTTCGTAATCTTGATATTTCATTATCGATTCAATTGTTATAAACTGCATAATACCCATGCTAGAGATAGACATTATTTGCGTATATCCTTAATATAGGGTACCCAAAGTTGAACATTTTCCTAAAATCGGGAGGCGAGATTCCCGAGTATATATTATATAGTTTTCTATAACTATTAATCGAATAAGGTATATTCGATGGTTTTGAATAATATTCAAACTTATTTTTGATTATTCAAATAAAGATCGTACTTTCGTATCAGTATATCTTTTGTTATTTATTATTCGTTTCAAGTATGAGTTTTAAAACTTCTAATTCAATTATTTTTATAAAGATTATCTTTTATGGGAATATTATTTAAATAATAATACTCATATATTTTCTAACATATCGGGACTGATTTATTTTATTAAATCATCATTACTCCAAACATTCTAAAAAAAATGTTTTCGAGTCTTCAAAATGATTTTAAAAGTTAGAGCGGATCCCAAAACTCATTTTCAAATTTAAGATATTCCTTTCGAAGGGGATGTAAATACTCGCTCAAAACCTAAGGGATCCGGCTCCGCGGTGTATTTTTGGCGCAACGAAGTTGCTAATTTGATGAAAGAGTTTGATTACTTGCCCAATATTCGGGAAGTAAGCCCAATCAAAATGCGTTGGCATAAGCGACATGGGCTCAGTGGGAGTCCATCAAGGTGTAAGTGGCTGAGTGGCCGTCCTTCTAAGTGTAAGTGGCTGAGTGGCAGTCTAACATAAGGTCCTAATGCGGCCAGGGTGATGACCAGTAGGGAATTCATCCATCTACTAGTAGAAAAGGTGACTTAATTGGTATCTTTGCCTGATCAGCAAGATATCAGGTTTATGCCAAAGTTTCTTCTTTCCAAAATTCTTGGGAATGACAACTCTGCTTATACTTTTCATAGCAGAAGAGTGTATGAGATATATATATATATATCGGGACTTAATGAAGTATCTCGTAACTTCATTTTTTCAAATGATATTTCAAAGATTGAATCTATTCAAGTCTTATCTTGTAGTGTCATCTATGTGATGAACCTTTGAAAACTTATTATACTTTGAACAATGGTAGTTCAAGTAGTTTTCTAAAATGATATAAGTATATTGAAGTATTGTAAGTCCCAAAGTATCGTAGAAGGGGGGGTTGAATACGATACCTACAATATTTTTCGATTCGTTTCAAGTTCTTCGTTAAAAGTACGGAATCAAAAACAACAGAAAACCAATTCGAGGAATATATTATTTTATTAATATAAACCTTGAGGTTGCTACAATCTAATCAAACTATTGATTAGCTACAATAAATTCAGCAGGATAACATTCTGTTTACAAAAATAATAAATGTGAAGCTTTAATGGAGCTATCGTAAACTTTCTGTGTTTGCTGAAGAAGATAAATAACTGAATGAATTACATTCAATTGCTGTTTTGTAGTCTTTCAAAATTCAATGGACAGGTGGCCAATTATTGTCCATACAATTCATTAATTTTGCTGCAATAAAATCAGTGAATCAACATCTCTGTGGCGATATCTCTATGGCGACAAGCCTTCTCTGTGTATCCTCTGTGGCGACAGCTCTGTGGCGACAGAGTTGTCTTGTTCTCCGTGGTGACAACCTCTGTGGTGACATGCTTCTGTGGCGACAATTACTCTCCTGTGGCGACAGCCTCTATGGAGACAGTTGCCTTGAGCAATTGTCCCAACACCTCTGTGGTTACATCTCCTGTGGCGACAGGGGTGCCTTGATACCATTTCTCTGTGGTTACATCTCCTGTGGTGACAGGTAGAGAGCTGTCTTTTACTTAGAATATTTTTGGCTCTTTGTCAAACCATTATTCAATGTATCAATCACTTTTCTTCTGTTAATTGAGTCAAAATACTTTCTTGAATGCTGATGTTTGGTGCACTGGTCTGGTTCACAAACAACTAGTACTGAGAGAAACCTGATTCAATTTGTCTTGTGTTTCCGAGTTGATACATACTGATGTTTATCCAATGCTTCTTTCACTGAACCCTTGATCTTGTAACACTCAAAGTCAATATATGCAACTGATACTTAAAGCCCCTTGATGTCTTATTCTTCATGGCTGCTTGAACATAGTAATGAACTTCTTCCCATGATCTGTAGGGGGACCTAATGAATCAATCACATCATTTGGTTCTTTGTGTTTATCCTGTCTTCATCTGAAGGGTTCCCGTGCTTTACAGTTTAATAATGTTTATCTCTTTCTGTTTTCATGTTGAGTTATAAATCCTCGATTACATGTTACATTACATTATGCTTTACAATCTCCCCCTATTTGATTGTTAGAGTTCGACAAGCAAATCCTCATGGATAACTCAACTGATAATAAGAAAAAGTACGAACTATAAAACAAATAAAGATATTAAATACATTCTAGATTACATATTTATTTCCAGATTTCTTAAGATACAAATTACAAAAAAGTGTTCCTCTAGTCTGAACATATTCAATTTTTCTTCTCTGTCTTTGTCTTCTTCTGCTTCCTGCTTCCTTCTTCTTCTTGAGGCTGAACGGATTTTCTCTTATAGACTTTCTTCTTAGGAGGAGATTCCTTCAGTTCATTCAATCTAGCTTGAAAACAATCACGAGCTTCTATTTCAAGTGCATTGACGGGAGGTGGATTGTTTAGCTCATGAAGCATTATCTCAAGATACTTGACTTTAGAACATTTAGGAACCAGATCAAACAATAGAGAGGACTTTCTGGACATTACGAAGACTGTTATCCTTTTTGGATGTCCTCTTACTCTTCTAGTGTCATTGATCGACTCTTTTTCCATTACTTCATCAAGAATCTTTATGATAGGGATCAGAGCAACCTTGTCATCTTTACAAGTAGATAGTTTGACATCCATCAAGGCTTGCTGAATTGAGCTTGATTCACTTGTCCTGAAGTCTTTGATTCTGATTCTGCATTTGTTGATTCTAAAGACTAACTCTCCTTCACTGCCAATGATGATTATGGGTTCATTGTCTTTGAGAAGATTAATTTCTTCTTCTCCATTAATGAACACCATCTTACGATATTCTCTTCTGATTGCCCTCATATCCTTCGCCGTGTTTCTGATCATCTTCTCATTGAGCCTATAAGCGTATAGAACTTCAGCAGCTTTGACATCTGCTTCAGATCTCTTGACACCTGGAGCTGTCAGCTTAGCTCTTTTGCACCTTAGTTGACTTTCCAGAAAGGTAAGTTGTAGATACCGAATGCTTCTTATGTGTTGGTCAGACATGGTGATATTCTGCAATCTACCACCCGCAACAAGTTTGATCACGAATGGATACATAAATGCTTGAGGAGATACATCCATCATCATTATCCAAAGTCTGTCTCTGAAGTTTTCATTTTCATTCGATTTCAACCATGGGATTTTTGAGGCTAAGACAGACAGTTCAACAATGTTCAACTTCTTCAGTACACTAGTAGACACTTTCATCTGTAGGCCATCTCTGTGATTAATAGTGATCTTCCATCCATTCTTCAGAATGTTTATAGTAGTTCCAGTAATTACTTTGCTGAACTGATCATAGAACTCATGGATGTTTACATATGTCTAGTGCTCCACAGTTCTCAACATATTAGAGTTTCCAGGGTCTGAATAATGATATGTTTCTGGTTTGTCCATTCTTCTTTATTTCTTCCTATTTACTTCCTTTCATGTTAGCTCGAAGATATGATTCTCTCTCCTCTCTGTTCCTTTTTCTTTGAATAGCTCTTTGAATTCTTGCTCTGGATCTTTCTATTTCTTCTTGAATTTCAAAATAAGAGCGATTGATTTTCTCTGTGGTTCCATAGGATAGACAGTCATCTGAGAAAGCATCTTCATCTTCAAATTCTTCATCCTCTGTGTTGATCATTCTTTCTTCCGTAGCCACTTTTTCAAATCTTGGCTCACACCCTATCGGAACATCACTTTCATCTATTTCACATTCTTCTAGTTCTTCTTCAGAAAATAAGGGTGTCGGAGCATATAAATGAGATAACAGATTTCTCTGAGTTGTAATAATTCTGCTCAGATGCCCTGATTGCTCCCCCTGAGATGTTGCGCTTTCCTTAGAGAATCTTTCCTTTAGGAGCACCCTTTCATCAATTCTCTCCTCTAACTCTTCCTTCATCTCTACTTCAAATCCATCATACGTACTAGTGGTCTAAAAGGCATCTTGAAGTAGATTAACAGCAGTGTCCACTTTTTCTTGTTCTACTACCCTTTTCTCCCCCTCAGTTGGGTTATCCTTCAGAGTTGGTGTTGATTGAGCATGTAAGGTCGAGACAGGGATCTCAAGTGAAGCAGGCAGTTGCTTGCTGACTGAGGTCTTTGGCCCAGTACTGGCAAGAGCTGCTTCAGATGAAACCGGGATCGGCACCAGCTTGCTAACTGAGATCTTTGGCTCAGTGTTGGCAGTTTCTTTTCCTTTTCCTATATGAGAGAGAGATCGCTCAATGAATTCCCGCAAACTGGCGAATGCTGCTTGTTGATGTTCAAGTTGATCGGAAAGACCGGAGATCTGATGATCTCTGAGAGATAGTTCTGTCTGAAAGTGTTGATCTTTAAGAGCCAACTGTTTTTTGAGATAACTGACTTTGAATGCTAGCTGCTCTTTGAGATAATCTTTAGTGATGTAGTTTTATAGATCTATAGGTATAGTTTGGATGGTAGGTGTCTCACAGGCTTCTCGCAGTGTATCACTCAACACTCTATCACTCGGTTTAGGGTCATGTGTTTCACTCGTTCTCACAAGTTCACTCCTCTCAAAGCTTCGAGTTCCAAGTGTACCTGCAGAAGACACTGGAGCCATTCTTAAGGAGGTCAGCAGTGGTGCAATGGGAGTTTGCAATTCCCTATCCTTGTCTGAGGCAAGTTGCCTATCATCAGGAGATGATTCGTCCAGAGTTTGAATCTCTGGGGGGAGCACTGGGGCCTTCATATCTGGCATCTGATCCCCAACTTCCCCTTGTATCTGTGAAGATACATTCCCCTTAGGCTCACCAGTTAAATCTGGTTCATCGCCAATGGGTTGCCGATCCACACCTATGTCGAACCCACTATCCGCAGATGCATCCAGGTTTATTAGTCGTGGGGAGGTAAGTGTTGTGCTTGATTTGGAAGCTATTACAGCACTCTCTCCTAACACCTGTGAAGGCAGTTGATCCATTGAAGGACCTTGAACAGGATATTCTAACCGTAAAATGGTTGAAATCCTTGTTACCGTCAATATTTCCTCACTAAATAGTACTCTTCTAATTGACTCATTTAAAGCTTCAAGAGCTTGGATATTGGATAAGGTTTTGACTCATTACAGGATGCCGTGGCTGACGGGCGAATTTCAATAGACCTACCTTGTTGAGAAGATAGATCTAGTAACTGTGTAGTTGCTTTTTTAGCTAGAGAATCCTTTTGAGAAGATACCTGGAGGTTTGCAGTTGTCTCAGGATGTTCACTACTTTGTTTCATAGGAGACAGAGCTGCGGGTTCACTCAAAGTACCTTCCTTATTTGCTGCATCTAGTGCAGTTTTTCCCTCTATTTGCATAGGGTCCTTATACTCCAGGGTTTGAGCTAGGAGAGATGACGGTGTTTGGTTTGGCTCTAGAGGGTGGTTATGAATTTGTGGCATGCCAAATTCACTCCCTAGCCTATCAACTTGTTCAACAAGTATTTGTGTGTGCTGAATATCAAGGTGTAATTGATCTATGCTAATGAAATTAGAGCATGCTTCAAAAGTACGACTCATAGAAGAAGTACCCATACCTGAGAAGACTGGTCTATAGACAGAGTTATTAGAATGAGTAGACTCAGCAGCTTGATGTGGTGGACTAGCAGCTTCAGGTTGAGGGGAATCTTCAGGTTCAGCTTCTTGTTCTTGTTCAACTTCAGCATCTGCTTGGTCACCATGCTCAGAAATAGATTGATCTGCTTCTTCATTCACATCTTCTTCAGGTTCATGATCAATGTTTTCCTTTGGGTCATTTTCAGCTTGAGGTTCATCTGCAGCTATAGATGCATCTTCAGCTTCTTCTTCTTCTTCTTCTTCTTCTTCTTCATATTGAGCATTGATAGTGGCAAAGGCATCTATCATGTGGTCTGTTAGGAAAGCAACCTCTGAGTTTGGATAGTTCCCTTTCTTGTGTAGCTTTGTTACTACTAGTTGAGACAGGACAGGAGGATCTTGCATTAAGTCACTGTGAGTGGATGTCTTTTGGGCTTCTGACAGTTTTCCATTTAGCACTATTTGAAGAAACCTTGCATATAGGATAAAGTTCTGATGATTTGATTGGTTCCCCAAAATGTGCTCCATGAATAACCTCCCAAAATTGATGCGAATATTATTCGCGACATCAACCCCAATAACTTGATTGAAAACAGTGAGTCCATGAAATCCAGCTATCTTGGGGGACAAGCAATGAGACAATATATTGAAGAATAGATTCCATTCCTTCGGAAGATGACTTTTGTTGAAGTGCCTTAGTAAATCATCATTCTCTGTCATTGTGCTCCTTATTGCTCTGAAGAAGCTGAGTAGTTCCCAATCTTCTAGAGTGTCATCAAAGTTATCTCGAGGTAACTGAAGATGTTCTTTGAAATCATCCTCTGTAATTCTGATGGTATCATCATCAATGTCAAAAGAAAAAGCTAATTTTTCATCTTCTGAAGAGTTTATAGCTATTGTCTGTACATGCCTGAGAAGCTCAACATTCAATTTCACATTAGTCGTTAATGCGAAGCGCACAATTGAGTGTTAGTTTTAAAACATATCCAAGTTTCAAAATGTACCATTTTCACGGGATCACGTTCAATAATAGACACAAAATTTGTTTTTGGAATCTGAATATAATTCGCCATTCAAATAAAATGAGAATAAAGTTTAGATTTAAAACAAATTAAATTGAGCACTTCGAATTATTAAGAGAAATAAATAGACTATACTTTAACACACTTTAATTCTAAAGGATTAACCAAACAATTCCTTAGGAAAAATTAGATTACTAATCAAATCAACTAAAACTGCCAAACAAAGCCTTAAACACACAAAATCAAGTGCAAATTGATTTTAACAATTAACCGGTGGAATTTGTTTAAACTGGTCTTAAAATGATCCTTGTGTAATGGGCTTTCAGAATCTATAAAAATTATAAATTTTAGCAGAGTTCTATTACTGATATGATCAAAGCAAAAATTTTCCCTCTCCTGTGATTTATGCTGCTGTGTGTATATGAATGAAAAAAAATTGAGTGTATGTATATATACTCGCAGCACAAATAACAAAGACACATGCACTAAGTGCTGTGTGGTGACATCTCTCTATGGTGACCACAGAGCACTGTGGTGTCTCTGTGGTGACACAGGAGAGTTATACTTAGAAATAATCTAAGTATAGACTCTCTGTTGCGACACGGTCTGTGGCAACACAGGAGAGTCACACTTAGAAATAATCTAAGTACAGACTCTCTGTGGCGACATAGTCTGTGGCGACACAGGAGAGTCACACTTAGAAATAATCTAAGTACAAACTCTCTGTGGCGACACAGTCTGTGGTGACACAGGAGAGTCATACTTAGAAATTTTCTTAGTACAAACTCTCTGTGGTGATACAGTCTGTGGCGACACAGAGGGATGTTACTTAGACAATTTTCTAAGTCTTTCCAAGCCTGCAATTTATTTTAAACACCCCTCTTTTTTTTAAAAAATATTTTCAATGAAAAGAATGTTTAAAATAAATAAAAAATCACAATTATATTTCACTATTTTTACAAATATTATCATTTTATTAATAATACTATAATTTTTTTGTGAAAAATAATTATGCTGCAATATATTTAATTTTAATTTCAATGAACCCCTTTAAATATTAATTATTTAAAGTCCAATGAGATCAAATTAAATAGATTTATCAATATGAATGTGCTCAGCCATATATATATTTTGTATGTAAGCATAAAAATGATTGAATTACGAGAAATAGTTAATGGCATGTAAATTCAGATGTCCTTAATATATTGAATTTAAACAACAAGTGAATTTAACCAGACCAAATTGCAGTTATTGACTTCTAAAATTAATTAGAGATATTTAACATCCCAAGTTTACTAACCAACTTAGAGAAAGTGTTTTCATCAAGTGGTTTGGTGAAAATGTCTGCAATTTGATCTTCTGTGGGTACAAAGTGTAACTCCACAGTGCCATTTGTGACATGCTCTCTAATAAAGTGATACCTGAGATCAATGTGCTTTATCCTTGAGTGCTGAACTGGATTGTTTGAGATTGCTATTGCACTTGTATTGTCACTGAATATTGGAATCTTTGACAAATAGACCATGATCCCGGAGTTGGTTCCTCATCCACAAGATTTGAGCACAACAGCTTCCAGCAGCTATGTATTCAGCTTCAGCAGTTGATGTGGATACTGAGTGCTGCTTCTTGCTATGCCAGGATACCAATCTTCTTCCAAGAAACTGACAGTTTCCTGATGTACTTTTCCGGTCAATCTTACAACCTTCAAAATTTGAACCTGTATAGCCAACTAGGTCAAAACCTGTGCCTTTAGGGTACTAAATTCCAAGATTTGGAGTTCCATTAAGGTACCTAAATATTCTTTTAACAGCTATTAGATGAGATTCTTTTGGTTCAGCTTAAAATCTAGCACATAAGCATGTTACAAACATGATCTCTGGTCTACTTGCTGTGAGATAAAGTAATGAGCCTATCATACCTCTGTAGCTTGTGATGTCAACTTTCTTACCAGTTTTGTGTTGATCAAGCTTGGAGGCTGTTGGCATGGGAGTCTTTGCTGGAGCTGAATCTTCCAGATTATACTTCTTAAGAAGTTCTCTGATGTACTTGGATTAACAAATGAATATCCCATCTTTCCTTTGACTCACTTGTAATCCAAGAAAATAGTTCAACTCTCTAATCATACTCATTTCGTACTTACTCTGCATTAGCTTAGAGAATCTCTTACAAAGATCATCATTAGTAGAACCAAATATAATATCGTCAACATATACTTAAACTAATATCATATCAGATTTATACACTTTATGAAACAAAGCACCTCTAGTAAAACCATTTTCAAGTAAAAACTCAGAGAGAGTGTCATACCATGTCCTTGGAGCTTGCTTAAGACCGTAGAGAGCTTTGAATAGAAAGTATACAAAATCAGCCAGATTAGGATCTTCAAAACCAGGTGGTTTTTCCACATACACTTCTTCTTCTAGCTCTCCATTCAGGAATGCACTCTTCACGTCTATTTGATAAACTTTGAAATCTGAATGTGCTGCGAATGCCAGAAACATCCTGATTGCCTCAAGTCTAGCTACTGGTGCATAGGTTTCATCATAATCAATACCCTCTTCTTGAGAGTAACCTTTAGCTACCAGTCTGGCTTTGTTTCTCGTTACAATGCCATCTTCATCTAGCTTGTTCCTGAATACCCATTTAGTGCCTATCACTGACTTGTTCTTTGGTCGGGGTACCAGCTTCAATACTTTCTGCCTCTCAAACTGATTGAGTTCTTCTTGCATTGCAATAACCCAATCTAGATCTTCCAGTGCCTCATCCACTTTCTTAGGTTCCATTTCTGAAAGAAACCCTGAGAAGTGGCATACATTCTGAGTGGCATGTCTAGTTCTTAATCTTGTGTCAGGATCACCAATGATCAATTCAAAGGGATGGTCTCTGTTCCAAACCATTTGACGAGGCAGATAAGATCTTGATGTTTCCCCTTGTTCAGCCTGATGTTGAGTGTGAACTGTAGATCCTCTTCCTGCTCCCCCTGAGTTGCTGTCACCATGACTGGATGATTCTGATCTGTTTGTAGTGGTTCTTGATGGAGTTCCTGAATGATTATCATGATCATTATTTCCACCATTATTACCACTTGATCATGAATCAGCTACAGGCACAGTTCTAGCAATCTCAGGTTCTATTATATCCATAGGATCATCTGTTAGATTCTCAAATTCCAGAGATTCAGAATCCTCTTCTCTTTGCAGGCTTGCCAACTTGGTGTCGTCGAATGGTACATTAAGGCTTTCAATCACCTTCTGATCAGATATCACATAAACCCTGTAATTAGCTTTAGATTCCAGAGAGTAGCCAAGAAATATGCCTTCTTCTGCTTTAGCATCAAACTTTCCTAGATGTTCAATTCCTTCCTTTAGCACAAAGCATTTAGCACCAAACACATGAAAGTATTTCAGTGTTGGTTTCTTTTCAACCATAATCTCATAAGGAGTCTTGTCATGATCTTTGTTAATCAGGGTACAATTTTGAGTGTAACACACTGTGTTGACAGCTTCAGCCCAGAAGTAGGTGGGAAGTCTTGATTCACTTAGCATAGTCCTTGCTGCTTCAACCAAGGTACGATTCTTTCTTTCTACTACCCCGTTTTGCTGTGGAGTCCTTGGGGATGAATACTATCTCGAAATACCTTTCTCCGTACAAAATTCATTTAGAAATGAATTCTTAAATTCTGTCCCATTATCTGATCTGATCTTTCTAACAGGTAATTTCGCTTCCATCTCAATCTTCTTTATATGATCCACTATCAGCTGAGGTGCTTGATCCTTGGTTTGTAAAAACAACATCCATGTGTACTTGGAGAAATCATCGACCATTACTAAAGCATATATTTTCCTTGATAGTGACAATACATTCACTGGACCAAATAAATCCATGTGAATCAACTGAAGAGGTTCAGTTATACTTATCATTTCCTTGCTTCTGTGTGATGCTTTCTTTGATTTCCCTTTTTCACATGCTTCACAGAGTCCTTGACATAATTCTATCTGTGGTAGTCCTCTCACTACTCTCTCTTGATTAGAGAGTTCATTGTTTTGAAGTTCAAGTGTGAGAGCTTCTTGTGCCATATTCAACTTAGTTCTGATGAAACTTTGCTATAGAAACATCTGCTTACTCCATCACAGGTAGACTTCAAGTCAGCTACGTACAGATTACCTTTCCTTACTCCCTGTAAAGCAAGCTTCTCATCTTTCCTGTGAGAGATCAAACATCTTTCTGTTCTGAAATCAACATTGTATCCCCTGTCATAAAACTGACTTATGCTCAGAAGATTATGCTTTAATCCTTCTACAAGAGAGATATTCTCAATGATGATATTTCCAATTATCAAATTGCCATATCCCTTAGTAAATCCTTTGTTGTCATCTCCAAAGGTAACTATAGGGCCAGCTTTCTCAACCACACCTGTGAGCAGGGACTTTTCTCCTGTTATGTGCCTAGAACACCCACTATCCAGTATCCACATGATCTTTTCTTTCCTTACCTTACCCTGCAAACACATATTGATTAAGAAGACTTTGGTACCCAAGCTTTCTTGGGTCCTGAAGGTTTAGGAGTAGAAACAGAATCAATAATTGAACCCTTAACAGGCTTAGCTTTCACCTTGGCTGGCTCCTTTTCAGTGTTAGTCTCAACAGAGTTGTCAGACTTAGAAATAGGAGTCACAATCTTGTCTTGTGTGTGCTTATTGTTAGTCCCTTAACAATATAACAAGAATTACAAAAGGGGGGTTGAATGGAATTCTTGAAACTTTTTCTTGAAATAAAAATGTTCTAACTCAAATATATATATAAGCGTATTGATTAGCACAATGCGGAATAAAAGCTTAAATGAATCAAATCACAAGTAATTAAAACATGAGTCTTTAAAAAATTTCTGGTGGATTTGAATGATTCCACCAGAGATATATAATATATATCGAGAGAACCCTGTGTGCAAAATGCTCACAGCTGCTTACAACAATTGAAAAACTAAGGCTACAGAGAAATGCTAGGAATTCTGCTTACAAATGTTTCTCTGCTATGTTGCTTAGATCGATAGTTTCGTAGTTGCTACTTCTTGGTTTATATATCACCAAGATTACAAAGTAATGAGACAGGATAATAAAACAAAAACTATTTAGTCTATTACAATGCTACTTCATTACACTATTCTAGCATCTTTGAATATCTTCATAATAGCATGGAAATGGCAATGGTTCTTTGTTCTTGAAAACCCAGTTAAATAGGCTACCATATTCCATTTGCATCCACTCGACGCATATGACTGCGTTGTCACTATCAACAGATGTTTGAATTCTTTATCCGTCAGGTTCATGATCATCCGTCGAGTTATTGATCATCCGTCGGGTTGTCTAGTTGATCATCCGTCGACTTCGTTGTAGTTTATCCGTCGGGTAGCAATCTGGCACTTGACTTCATTTCACTTATGCAGAATTACAAGACATCATCTATGTACAATTAATCAACCTATTCTGCATATCTAGTTAAAGTCAACATGACTTGAATACTACTTACAGAATCTATACAATGATGTATGCAGAAATGTGCTACAGACTTATTGTTACATAAATTACTCACTCGATGGATAATAAGTCATCATCTGTCGGGACTATAATGAGTCATCCGTCGGGACTATAAATCTTATCCGTCGAGTGCTACATAATTTCACTAAGTAAAATCTACCAAGGTGTTTTGTTCATGAAATCATCAAGTACACAACATATAAACAATACTTATTACTCATGCTTGTATTAGTGTTGATGCAAGTGCTAGCAGTTGCATGAAAAAATTTAAAATAATCAGACATGGTAACAAAAGCACATGGCATACATCCAACTATACCACAAGGTTCATGAAAACTAGGCATGTTAGGTATGGCAGGCATACTGGAAGTTACAATAGATTCTACTTTACCTTTAGTGCATGCATGTGTAAGATGTGCAACAGAATTGCAATTATTACAAAGCTTCCTAGATACAGATGAGGATGATGCAAAATTAGATTTCTTATTAACACCTACCTTGCCATTCATGTTCTTCTTAGTCTTAACCTTAGCACTTACACCAGTCTTAGAGTTGACTATAGGTTCTGGTTTCTTAAGCGTTTCAGGTTCTTTTCTATCCACCTTAGTACCTAGGTCAGCTATAGATTTAGCTTTCGTAGCTGGAACCTTAGGGGTCTTAGGGGATTCCTCTAACTTCTTTCTATCTTCAGCAATCAATTCTTCATTGATCAGCAAACTTACTTCATCCAAAGATTCTGAAACAGACTCAGTGAATATCGGAGATACAACATCCTTAATAACATATGGAACCTTTTCTGAGACAAACATGTTTATCTCTGATGTGCCACTATGTTTCTTACTGTTCAGCTTAGAATAGTCAAGTCCTATTGAAGTCTTAGATTTAAATCTTTGACTATCTATTATCTCCTTTTGAGTCAGAGCTGTATTCTTAAACGCTTGTAACTTCTTTTCTAAGTCAGCAATTTGGGTTCTAAGAATGGCCTCTATGTCTGCATTGTACTTAACCTTATTCTCTAGATACTCATTTTTTTGCTTAAGGTCTTCTAGTCCAACTACAAGCAATTCTAGTTCTTCATTCCTAGAGGTTAAACTCTCAGATTTAAGAACTAATTTATCATTTTCCATTTTATATGCAAGCATGCTTGTATAAACATTATACAATTCTAAAGTAAGTTCATGCACAGTATATTTGTATTCAGATACATACATTTCTATAGTGGTAAGTTTAGGAACCTGAGATGGTCGTGGTGATTCCTCTGCAGAGTCTGCCATGAGAGCCAGATTTACATGCTCTTCCTCTCCATCCGAATCAGTATCATCCCATCTTTTTCCTTCAACAATGTAGGCTCTCCCTTTTTCCTTTACCACATAAGCATTCAGCTTCTGTTTCAGCTTCTCATTCTTCCTTTTCAGATCTTCATAAGTTTCCTTCCTTTCATAGGAATTATTTGGTTTTGTTGCCTTGGGCTTTCTGCAATCAGATGCAAAGTGCCCTAACTCATTGCAGTTGTAGCATCTGGTTTTGCTCTTGTTAACCCAGCTTGACTTGTAGCCTCCTCTGCAGCTTGACCCTGACGAGTGGCTTCCTTTCTGAAATCTCCCTGATGAACCCCTTGGTTTGTAGTTGGGCTTTCTTCTGAATCTAACATGAATAAATTTTGCAGCCATGTATGCCATCGATTTTTCCTCCAACTGTTCAAGTTCCTCTTGAGTATAGAACTCACTTTCATCTTCTGGCTCACCATGAGTAATTTCAGCTACGACAATATCTTTAATTGTTGAGGAGGGTGCAACCTTGTTTTCTTGAGATTCTGGTTCACGAACTACAAGTGCAGTGGTTTTTGCAAGTGCCATACTCTTACTGTCAACAAAACCAGGTCCATAGATAATGGCTCTTTGCTCTTGCTCCAGCTCATGTGTTCTTAACTTACCATTGATCACATCCAGGGACATAGTGATAAAATCTAATCTTTCCCTGATTGATGTGTTCTTTTGTTCCAGGTGAACTGGGAGCGTCAACATAAACTTTCTGTTAGACTCTCGTATGGGGTAGACTTTCCCTTGTAGCTTTAATTCACTTAACAGTCTTGTATATCTCTCAAAGAGTGAAGACAGTGCTTCTCCGGGTTGAAGTTTGAATGCCTCATACTGAGTCGTCAGAATATCCATCTTGTTTTCTTTGACTTCCTCAGTTCCTTCCATCAAAAGCTCAATGGTCTCCCACATATCTTTTGCACTGTTACTTCCTAGAAGCTGGTGACTCATATCCTTATCGGTCGATTCCACAATTATAAGTTGAAGGCTTGTGTCCAGATTTATCAACTCCTTATCATTTTCCGTATATTTAGACGGATCCCTGGGAGTAGATGTGGAAGGAATTCTTACACCAGTTGCAGTTGTGGATTCAGCAATTACTTCCATCGGAATATAAGGTCCATTAAGTAGTATCCCAATGTAAAGTGGATTCGAAGCTTTCATAAACATCATCATCTTTTTCTTCCATAGGTTGTAATTATCTCTGTCGAATGGAGGAACCTTTATGCTTCCAATTCTTTGGTTATTCATTTTCTTGGCATAATTAAATTATTTAAAATTCAAAAAATTTCAAGAAATGAGAATTTTTAAAAATTAAAAAATTCAAGAATTTTTCAAGAACTTGTTTCTTTCTCCGGATCTTGATTTGTGTGTCAATCAACAAGCTCTGATACCAATTATTAGTCCCAAAGTATCGTAAAGGGGGGGGGGGGGTGAATACGATACCTACAATCTTTTTCGATTCATTTCAAGTTCTTCGTTAAAAGTACGGAATCAAAAACAACACAAAACCAATTCGAGGAATATATTGTTTTATTAATATAAACCTTGAGGTTGCTACAATCTAATCAAAGTATTGATTAGCTACAATAAATTCAGCAGCATAACATTCTGTTTACAAGAATAATAAATGTGAAGCTTTAATGGAGCTCTCGTAAACTTTCTGTGTTTGCTGAAGAAGATAACTAACTGAATGAATTACATTCAATTGCTGCTTTGTAGTCTTTCAAAATTCAACGGACAGGTGGCCAATTATTATCCACACAATTCATTAATTTTGCTGCAATTGAATAAGTGAATCAACATCTTTGTGGCGACATCTCTATGGCCACAAGCCTTCTCTGTGTATCCTCTGTGGCGACAGCTCTGTGGCGATAGAGTTGTCTTGTTCTCTGTGGTGACAACCTCTGTGGCGACATGCTTCTGTGGCGATAATTACTCTCCTGTGGCGACAGCCTCTATGGCGATAGTTGCCTTGAGCAATTGTTCCAACACCTCTGTGGTTACATCTCCTGTGGCGACAGGGGTGCCTTGATACCATTTCTATGTGGTTACATTTCCTGTGGCGACAGGGGTGCCTTGATACCATTTCTCTGTGGTTACATCTCCTGTGGCGACAGGTAGAGAACTGTCTTTTACTTAGAATATTTTTAGCTCTTTGTCAAACCATTCTTCAATGTATCAATCACTTTTCTTCTGTTAATTGAATCAAAATACTTTCTTGAATGCTGATGTTTGGTGCACTGGTCTGGTTCACAAACAACTAGTACTGAGAGAATCCGGATTCAATTTGTCTTGTGTTTCTGAGTTGATACATATTGATGTTTATCCATTGATTCTTTCACTGGACCCTTGATCTTGTAGCACTTAAAGTCAATACATGCAACTGATACTTAAAGCCCCTTGATGTCTTATTCTTCATGGCTGCTTGAACATTGCAATATCCGGGAAAATTATGTGAATATTACATGTTAAATAAATAAATATTGTGTTTTATAAATTTAAAGTGATTATTGCCATGATATGAGATGTTATAACTGTTATGTGTGTTTCTGTGCGGGCCAGAAAATTTTTCGATTGATTAAAATATGTTTAAATTGCAATTATATGAACCTATCTGCAATCGGGATGCGTATTTATTAGCGTCTTTTTTAAGATACTCGTTTTATTTCGATTTATGCGTGTTTGAATGTATTTTACGTGTTATCGGGATTTTCTGGTAATTTAGGGATCATTTTCATTTTTCAAAAATCAACGGACCGGGACCCCACCGGGACGATAAAATCCACAAAATCGATGTTTTCAATTTTATAAAATTATTCGTACTTCAAATACCCTTTATTTTTGTATTTTTGAATTATTCGCAATTTTTGGGAAATTTTGACATTAATTTTGTATTTTATCGTTTTTAAAATTATTCCCCGTAATTATTATTTTGGGGCCCTAATTATTATAATTAGGGGATAAAAACACCCTTAATTTATTTTGGGATATAAATTCTGTAAAAATATAAATACCAGCCAATTATTTATTTTTTTCATTTTTTATAAAAAAATTCAGAAATTCATGAACAAATTGGGGGTGATATTCTTTCTCAGATTTTCAATTGATGATTTTGAAAAAACCAGGTAGCCAAATCAAACGCTCTGCATATCAATATGATCCTCCTTTCAAGCCCTTTCTAACCATACCACTTTCAATATCTGAGGTATAGTAATTTGAAAAATCGATTCTGGGTTCATGTTCTTGATGTTAAAAATCGTTTTTGATTTTCAATGATTGTTGATTGATTTGGATGTTGTAATAAGCCTTACCATGATGATTAGAGTCGGCCTGAGTACAAATTTGTGTTGTTTTGTTGCTGGAATTGATAAGTCGAGTTTTTACATTTTATTTAATTTTCGTTCGTTAATTTCGGTTTTCCTGGAATTATTTCTAATGGGTTGTTGATTATTATGATTGTATGAGATTGTATAAATCCCGAGGTTCATTTTTGTACCAAGAACGTAGATTTTCGTCAAGTATGGACAAACTTCGAATTTTCCGATATAGTCACCGGAAAATTGAAGCTTTTGGTCGGAGTTCTTGTTTCGAACACTTGTTGTTGATGCTGTGTGTGAGGGTGTATTCCTGGAGTGTTAACGAATTGTTTGGGCTGAAAATCGGAGAATTCTGATTATGATTTGGATCGCCGGAACTCAGGGAGGTCGGTCGTAATCCCGGCCGGAATCTGGAAATTCCAGAAACCGGTGAGAAACCGGTCACCTTCTCCAAAACTCCGGCGAGACCCCCACCCCAATAAACCCCCCTTTGATCTGTGTTACCCGAAGTTTAGAACAGGAAATCTGTTTCTGCAATTACTTTTATAATTTACTTTAAAATATTTTTCTAAATTCCAAAAATCATTTAATTTGTATTTAAAAATCATTTACTTATTATTTTTAATTCTCAAAATTATCTTCTTAATTATTTTAAATTCGTAAAAATTATTTTCTTTTATTATTTGCAAAAAAATTCAATTTGATTTAATTATTTATAGTTTATTTTAGTTAATTATTTATGAATTTAATTAATTTATTAAAAATCAATTAATCAATTAATTTTATTTATAAATAGTTAAATAAATATAAATTATTTATAATTAATTCAAATAATTCCTGAAAATTATTTTATGGTTTTAAAAAAAATTATATTTTGGTTTTAAAAATCAATTAATATTATTATTAATTGATTTAAATCTATTTATTTCTTATTTTATTCATAATAAATAAATAATTCGTCCGTTTAATACGAAACGAACGCGTACAGACTTAGAAAAATATTGCGCTTCCAATAAAAATACTTTTGAGACCTAATTTCTGTTGTATTGCAATGTCATTTGATTTGTGTATCAGTTTGAGTCGGTATTTGATCGATAAATGCTAATATTGACCTGATTTTTCATTCTGAAAGCACTGAAATGTATCTCTTAATGATCTAACTTATGTGTTATATGAAATACATGATTACGTGTTATACAAATGCCATGACTACGTGCTATATGATATGCATGCTATCTGTTTACAGTTTTAAAATGCCATGCTTAGTTATAAACGATCGGGTAGATGTCAAGACGTATAGTTACGTCGATTGAGTTTGGTTTTGTCAATTAAGATAGTCATTTTGTTTATAGAATCGAGTAGCAAGGAGCGCAGTCAAGTGTTAGACGGAGATAGTAGCCAACAGTTATAAGCAGAGTTATAGTAAGAAGTTGTCGACCATACCAGGCAAGTACCCTAACTTCACTTATTGTTCAAGTGACATTTATTTTGAATCTTATTATGCAAATATTTATATCTTCACATACCATTCAAGTGGTATTGACTCTGAATTTATCCTTTCAATTTCTATACTATTCTAAGTTCAGAATAGTTAAATATTTTTACATTTCGCTATAACTTACTCTATACAGTGAAGCTTTGAATTGAGACTAGCGAATAACTAATTGTTCTGGTTATTTCGCCATTGGCTGTTGAGAAAACTCCGGACCATGAGAAATGGGGAGTTATGTGGTTAAGGATGTCATTTGATTCGACTCCTTTGACGGAAAATAGTTTTATGGGTTGGATGGTTGCGTAAGAGGCCGTGGCGGGGTCCAGTGTGAGCTATGTGTTATACAGGATATAACACCTTGCGAGGCCGATATGTGCCTTGGGTACCTTTTGTTTAGTTGGATATGTTTCGGCATACCGGTGTTGCTCCGTGGCTGATCACCGGTGGCAACACACCGTCATTCGAGGATTCCAATCCCAAAACAAAATATATTGCAAATGTTGTTTGTTATCAAATATATATCTATCAGTTTTGATACTGTTTAAGTATTGTGGTTTGGTGTGTTCATCAAATATATTGTCATTGTTGTTCTAAATCATAAGCTATTTACTGCTTGCTGAGCATATCTTTTGCTCATACTTATTTCATATCCTGATTCTTTCAGCTAGGCCAGGGCAAGCTTAAGTTCCAGGTCTGACCAAAGGTTTTCCAGGTAGACAGTTTGGTGTGTTTTCCAGGTAGACGGTTTGGGACGCTTAGCTAGTCTAAAGGTTTGTAATAAAATTTGAATAAATTATAAAACTAATTAGACTTATGGTTTGTAATAACAGTTGGTTTTTAATAATGCCTGTTCCATACTATAGCCTGTGATCGATCCAGTACAGGTAAAAAGGGGTCATATTTATTATATTATTTCGCTGTGATTATTTTATTTTAGTTTAACAGCTAGTGACCCCCAAATCTAGACCCCGGGTTTGGAGGGCGTCACAGGTTGGTATCAGAGCTACAGGTTATGGTCACTGAAACAAGCTTAGGATTGTCATAGATGAGTCATAGGATGATCATATAAGATAGGCGCGTGTAGTTTAGCGTTTATAGGATTAAATTTAGTTTATTGGGTTAGGTTATAGTTAATTTATTTAAGTTCCCTATTTTGCGTTTAGCTTTAGGCCTTGTGTCATTGCCCTGCTATTTTGTTGGTTTAGTTGAGATTTCAGGTAAGGATTTAAAAGGTTTGGATAATTCTGAGTAAATTTTCTTTGTGTTATTATTCTCGAGATGATAAGCAGGATTATGTGATAATCATGTCGCTTGTCTTAATATGGTAGCAAGTTTATGATATTTTGAGAAGAGATAATGTTTGAGAATTTTGATATGCTAAGGAATTGCTACATATTTGACACAATGCTTGACAGATTATTATATATGTTGCTTGCTTCTTACCAGAATAATGGCACCGAAGAGAAGGAATAATTCAGGAGAGGATCGTACCGAGAGCCGTACGGATCCAACGATTATCCAGATGTTGGGACTGATGCAGCAGCAGATGTTACATCTTACGCAGCAGCAACAACAACAGCAACAACAACAGCAGCAGTAAGCAACAACACCACCTGCAGTGACTTTTAAGCAGTTTCAAGCAGTAAAGCCACCTGAGTTCAAGGGAAGTGTTGATTCTATGGAAGCCAATGCATGGCTCAAGGAAATGGAAAAGGCTTTTAAATTGGTCGGAGCAGGGATTGAACAGAAGACCAAGTTTACAAGCTACTTTCTGAAAGGTGAGGCAAACTATTGGTGGGAATCCACGCGAGCATTGGAAGGAGGTGAGTTTATAACTTGGGAAAGGTTTACCGAGATGTTTCTGGAAAAGTATTTCCCGAGGTATATGAAGAATCAAATGGAGATCCAATTCTTGAACCTGACCCAGGGAGATCTTACTGTAGCTGAGTACGAAGCTAAGTTTACTGAGTTAGCGAGGTTCGTGCCAGATCAGGTTGATACAGATGAAAAGAAAGCAAGAAGGTTTGAACAGGGATTGAGATTTTGGATTCAGAATAGGGTGGCCATGTTTGAATTGACTTCATATGTGGCAGTAGTGCAGAAAGCGATGGTGATTGAAAGTAAGAGTGATATGTATCAGAAAGGGAAGGATGGGAAGAAAAGGAAGATAGAAACCTCAGAAGGAGGTCAGCAGCAAGGTAATTTTCAGGGCCGTTTCAACAAAAAGGTCAGAATTTCAGGGTAATATGAATGTGGGATTCAGAAGACCACAATCAGGAAATGAAGGACAAGGCAACCGTTTTCAGAATTCAAATCAGCAGAGGCCGAATCGTCTACCAGTACCAGATTGCCAGTTTTGTGGTAGAAAGCACTTTGGGAATTGTAATGCTAGTATGACGTGTTTCAAGTGCGGCAGGAAGGGACACTTTGCTAATGTGTGTCAGAATCCGACTCAAGGTCAGAATTTGGGAACTGGTTGTTATAAGTGTGGGAAGCCAAGGCATATCGCCAGGAATTGCCCAACACAAGTTACAACAAGTAACACCCCAAGGCTTACAGGTGCTCCATCTCAGAATGTGCCAATAATTGAAGGACCACCAACAAAGGAACAACGCAAGGCCAGGACATTCAATATGACTATGAATGATGCTGTACAGAGTTCAGACGTGGTTGCAGGTACGCTTCCAGTCAACTCCGTAGATGCTAAAGTTTAATTTGATTCTGGAGCTACAAGGTCATTTATTTCTCAAGATTTTGTCGATCAACTGCATTGTGAAGTTAAGTTGTTAGAACAAGCGTTAATGATAGAATTAGCTAATAAGGATCAAGTTTCCGTCGACTGAGTGTGCCCGAGGTATGATATTGAGGTAGGAGGACATCATTTCTATGCCAACTTGATACCTTTTAAGTTGGGAGAATTTGAGGTTATTTTAGGAATGGATTGGTTGTCAGAAAATAATGCTCAGATTGATTGTAAGAATAGGAAAGTAAGACTTCAGACCTTTGATAGTAAGAAGAAGGTGATATTTCGAGGAAATAAGCAAGAAAAGAAGTTCTTAACGATTGCTCAAGTGAAGAAGTTATTACGTCAGAATTGCGAGGCATATTTGGCCCATGTGGTAGACACCAGTAAGGAAGTTCCAGCACTAGAAGCGATTCCAGTTGTCAACGGATTTCCAGATGTCTTTCCAGATGATCTACCAGGATTACCTCCCGACAGAGAAATTGAGTTTGCAATTGACCTAACACCTGGAACAGAACTAGTTTCTAAAGCTCCGTACCGAATGACACCAGTGGAGATGAAGGAATTGGCAACTCAGCTACAAGATCTCTTGGAGAAATGAGTTATAAGACCCAGTGTATCCCCATGGGGCGCACCAGTACCGTTTGTCAAGAAAAAGGACGGGAGTATGCGACTGTGTATTGACTATCGAGAACTGAATAAGCTAACCATTAAGAACAAGTACCCGTTGTCGAGGATCGATGATTTGTTTGACCAATTGAGAGGCGCTGTATGGTTCTCTAAAATTGATTTAAGATCCGGATATCATCAACTGAAGATCAAGCCAGAAGATATTCCAAAGACCGCATTTAGAACCAGATATGGGCATTATGAGTTTCTAGTAATGGCATTTGGATTAACCAACGCACCAACAGCTTTCATGGATCTGATGAATCGAGTATTCAAGAAGTATTTGGATAAATTCATGATCGTGTTCATAGACGACATTTTGATCTATTCTAAAACAGAAGAGGAGCATGCAGAGCATTTGAGGATAGTTCTGGAGATACTGCGACAAGAGAAATTATACGCAAAGTTTTCCAAGTGTGAATTTTGGTTTAAAGAAGTACGATTTCTTGGGCACGTCATTAACAATAAAGGAGTGGAAGTGGATCCAGCGAAGATTGAAGCCATAATCTGTCGGATTTTAAACGCAGCGGGGCATGGAAAAACACTTTTACACATAAAAAATCCAAATAAAAGCATATAAATCGTGAATAAAAATTCGAGGGATCGAATCTAACCTTTAAAAATAATTCGGAGACAACGATCAGAGATCCTTAGCAGTTGCTCCTCAAGTGTGAAGCACTCCACTGGTATCCACCAAGAAAATGACTTTTAGGAGGAGGAGGAGGTGGAGAGAATTTGGTTTTCTAAAACTTTTGGGTTTCTGGGGTTAGAATAAAATAGGGTCTATAATAGTGTATTTATAGGCAAAATTTTTAGCTGAAATTTTCCCATAAATAATATTATTATTATCCCATTTATTATTCTCATTAATAATTAAAACACCTTTTAATTATTAATCCTTTTTCTAAACACTTTAGAAATAATTCTCTCTCTTGATTTAATTTCCAAAAATTAAATCCTTAATTAATAATATTAAGAACTTTTCTTAATTAATTTATAATCAATTAAATCTCATTTAATCAATTATTAAATTTGCCAATTAATTATTTATTTCACAAATAAATAATTATTAGCCATTATTAATTAATTCCTCCACCATAAAATCATTCTCTTTTTATGGTGTGACCCTGTAGGTTCAATATTAAGCCGGTAGTAGAAATAAATAATAATAAAATTATTTTAACATTATTTATATAAATTCTCTAATTTATTAAATATGATTAATTAATTAATCACATTTATTCTACATCGTGAGTGATGCTTTTCAACATATCGCGACTATCCGGATAATATGAATTCACTGCTTAGAATACCAAGAACCTATTCAGTGAATAGTTACCGTACAATAAACTCCTTCTACCCTACAATGTCCTGATTAAATACAAGGCATGGATCTCGTGTCAAGCCTATCTAATTCAATCACTTGCTTACCATTTACTATGCGTAGTTCTATGCAAATTAGAAACTCATTTCTAATTTCATTCACTCTGGCCAGAGATTCCTGAACTAGCATAAGTGGATCAGCCTTGAACATTCGCTTCCTTCAATGGAAGGGGTAGATCCTTTATTGATCATACACTATCTTCGTGTACAAATTCCTATACCCAGAAGAGCCCTAATAATTGTCCCTGGAGACTAAGAACTAAAACAAAGCATAGTTCAGTGTACACAAGATGACTATGATGACCTCAAGTCTAAGGATACTTGTACAACTATCACTAAGCGAACAACTGCTGACACGTGAGTGAACTCCATCAGTTGTTCAGCTGGGCGAGTCATGTTCAGTGAACTTATTCTATAATAAGCACCTACATACTAGCTATAGTGTCACCACACAAATGTCTATGAGAACAGACATCCTTCATAATGAAGCAAGCATAGTATGTACCGATCTTTGCGGATTATTAATTACCAATTAGTAATCCTATGACCAGGAACTATTTAAGTTTAGAGTTATCATCTTTTTAGGTCTCACTATTATGATCTCATCATAATCCATAAAAAGCTTTACTCTAAACTATGGTATATCTTATTTAAACACTTAAATAGATAGAGCCCGTAATAAAAACAAAACAAGTCTTTATTAATATCAATGAAATCAAAACAGATTACATAAAAGTTATTCCTAAATCCTAATACCTGATTGGACTTAGGACATATTCCTTTCATAATCAACTGGGAGAGGCCAAAAAACCAACAGAAGTATGAAGTTTCATGGGATTGGCAGGTTACTACAGGAGATTCGTGCAAGATTTCGCAAAGATAGCTACGCCATTGACAAAGCTCACCAGAAAGAACCAGAAATTTGAATGGGACGAGAAATGCGAAGAAAGTTTTCAAGAATTAAAGAATAGATTAGTATCTTCTCCAGTACTAGTCTTGCCAGATGATCGAGGAAATTTTGTGATCTACAGTGACGCGTCATACAAAGGATTGGGATGTATTTTGATGTAACACGACAAAGTGATAGCCTACGCTTTAAGACAACTGAAACCACATGAAGAAAAGTATCCAACACATGATCTTGAATTTACAGCTATAGTGTTTGTATTGAAGATTTGGAGGCATTATCTTTATGGGGAAAAGTGCGAGATCTACACGGACCACAAGAGTTTGAAGTATATCTTCACCCAGAAGGAGTTGAACATGAGGCAGAAAAGATGGCTAGAACTAATCAAGGACTACGAATGTACTATCAACTATCATCCAGGCAAAGCAAATGTGGTGGCCGACGCTCTGAGCAGAAAAGAAAGGTTAAACATGATAACTTCATCTGAGGAGTTGATCAAGGAATTTGAGAAGCTGGAAATAGAGGTCAGTATCCCAAGTATGTCTACAGAGGTATTGTGTGTAATGTCTTTTCAACCAGAATTATTAGAGAAGATAAGAAGATGTCAGGAGGAAGTTATGAGCCATGAACGAGACAGTTTGACATGAGAAGAGATTGGGAGTCAAAAGGATGATATAGGAATATTAAGATTTTCTTCCAGAATATGGATACCCAACGTAGCCGAGCTGAAAGATGAAATTCTTCGAGACACTCACAACTTTAGATATTCAATTCATCCCGGAAGTACGAAGATGTACAGAGACTTAAGAGAAAATTTTTGGTGGCCAAGCATGAAGAAGGAAATTGCAGAATGGGTGAGTAAGTGTTACACTTTCCAGCGAGTCAAAGCGGAACATCAAAGGCCCAGTGGACTGATACAACCATGGGACATTCCATAATGGAAGTGGGAGCATATCGCGATGGATTTCGTAGTTGGATTCCCGAGAACCAGGGCAAATCATGATGCTATTTGGGTTATTATCGACAGATTAACGAAGTCAGCGCATTTTCTTCCTATCAATGAAAGATTCTCAATGGATAAATTGGTACAGTTATATCTTAAGGAAATTGTGACCCGACATGGAGTTCCAGTATCCATAGTTTCAGATAGAGATCCTCGATTTAATTCAAGGTTTTGGAGAAGTTTTCAAGATTGTCTCGGGACAAAGCTGAACATGAGTACCGCGTATCATCCGTAGACAGATGGTCAAAGTGAAAGGACGATTCAGACTATTGAAGATATGCTAAGGGTATGTGCACTAGATTTTGAAGGAAGTTGGGATGAGCATTTGCCATTAGTTGAATTCTCCTACAACAACAGTTATCATGCTAATATTGGAATGCCGCCATAAGAAGCATTGTACGGGAGAAGATGCAGATCTCCAATATGTTAGGAAGAAGTTGGTGAGAGAAAGATTTTGGGTCCAGAATTGATCCAGCAAATAAAGGAGAAAATAGAACTCATTCAGAAAAGATTAACAGCAGCTCAAGATCGAAGACGCAAATATGTTGATCCTGCCAGAAAGGATATGGAATTTGAAGTTGGTGAAGCAGTGCTATTAAAAGTTTCTCCTTGGAAAGGTTTATCAAGATTTGGAAAGAAAGGAAAGCTGAGTCCGCGTTATGTTGGTCCTTTTGAGATTTTGAGGCGTGTAGGAAAGGTTGCTTATGAGTTAGCGTTACAACCTCACATGCGGCATATTCACAATGTGTTCCATATGTCGATGTTGAAGAGTTATTTGCCTGATTCAAATCATGTAATAGAATATGAACCAATCGAGATTCAGCCAGATTTGTCTTTTGAAGAGCAACCAGTGCAGATTTTAGATAAGAAAGAAAGAGTGCTTAGAAATAAGTCTGTATCTTTAGTGCGAGTTTTGTGGAGGAATCCCAAGGTTGAAGAGTCGACTTGGGAATTAGAAAGCGAAATGCGATCCAAGTATCCTCACTTGTTTTCTTAGGCTGATTCTGAGGACAGAATCCTGTTAAGGAGGGAAGGATGTAATATCCGGGAAAATTATGTGAATATTACATGTTAAATAAATAAATATTATGTGTTTTATAAATTTAAAGTGATTATTGCCATGATATGAGATGTTATAACTGTTATTGTGTTTCTGTGCGGGCCAGAAAATTTTTTGATTGATTAAAATATGTTTAAATTGCAATTATATGAACCCATCTACAATCGGGACGCGTATTTATTAGCGTCTTTATTAAGATACTCGTTTTATTTCGATTTATGCGTCTTTGAATGTATTTTACGTGTTATCGGGATTTTCTGGTAATTTAAGGATCGTTTCCGTTTTTCAAAAATCAACGGACCGGGACCCCACCGGGACGACAAACCCCACAAAATCGATGTTTTCATTTTTATAAAATTATTCATACTTCAAATACCCTTTATTTTTGTATTTTTGAATTATTCGCAGTTTTTGGGAAATTTTGACATTAATTTTGTATTTTATCGTTTTTAAAATTATTCCCCGTAATTATTATTTTGGGGCCCTAATTATTATAATTAGGGGATAAAAACACCCTTAATTTATTTTGGGATATAAATTCTGTAAAAATATAAATACCAGCCAATTATTTATTTTTTTCATTTTTTATAAAAAAATTCAGAAATTCATGAACAAATTGGGGGTGAGATTCTTTCTCAGATTTTCAATTGATGATTTTGAACAAACCAGGAAGCCAAATCAAACGCTCTGCATATCAATCTGATCCTCGTTTCAAGCCCTTTCTAACCATACCAATTTCAATATCTGAGGTATAGTAATTTGAAAAATCGATTCTGGGTTCATGTTCTTGATGTTAAAAATCATTTTTGATTTTCAGTGATTGTTGATTGATTTGGATGTTATAATAAGCCTTACCATGATGATTAGAGTCGGTTTGAGTACAAATTTGTGTTGTTTTGTTGTTGGAATTGATAAGTCGAGTTTTTACATTTTATTTTATTTTTGTTCATTAATTTCGGTTTTCCTGAAATGATTTCTAATGGGTTGTTGATTATTATGATTGTATGAGATTGTATAAATCCTGAGGTTCGTTTTGTTACCAAGAACGTAGATTTTCGTCAAGTACGGACAAACTTCGAATTTTCCGATATAGTCACCGAAAAATTGAAGCTTTTGGCCGGAGTTCTTGTTTCGAACACTTGTTGTTGATGCTTTGTGCGAGGGTGTATTCCTGGAGTGTTAACGAATTGTTTGGGATGAAAATCGGAGAATTCTGATTATGATTTGGATCGCCGAAACTCAGGGAGGTCGGCCGGAATCCCGACCGGAATCTGGAAATTCCAGAAATCGGCGAGAAACCAGTCACCTTCTCCAAAACTCCGGCGAGACCCCCACCCCAATAAACTCCCCTTTGATCTATGTTACCCGAAGTTTAGAACAGGAAATCTGTTTCTGCAATTACTTTTATAATTTATTTTAAAATCATTTTTCTAAATTCCAAAAATCATTTAATTTGTATTTAAAAATCATTTACTTATTATTTTTAATTCTAAAAATTATCTTCTTAATTATTTTAAATTCCTAAAAATTATTTTCTTTTATTATTTTCAAAAAAATACAATTTGATTTAATTTTTTTAGTTTATTTTAGTTAATTATTTATGAATTTAATTAATTGATTAAAAATCAATTAATCAATTAATTTTATTTATAAATAGTTAAATAAATATAAATTATTTATAATTAATTCAAATAATTCCTGAAAATTATTTTAAGGTTTTAAAAAAAATTATATTTTGGTATTTAAAAATCAATTAATATTATTATTAATTGATTTAAATCTATTTGTTTCTTATTTTATTCATAATAAATAAACCGTTCGTCCGTTTAATACGAAACGAACGCGTACAGACTCAGAAAAATATTGCGCTTCCAACAAAAATACTTTTTAGACCTAATTTCTGTTTTATTGCAATGTTATTTGATTTGTGTATCAGTTTGAGTCGGTATTTGATCGATAAATGCTAATATTGACCTGATTTTCATTCTGAAAGCACTGAAACGTAACTTATAATGATCTAACTTATGTGTTATATGAAATATATGATTACGTGTTATACAAATGCCATGACTACATGCTATATGATATGCATGCTATCTGTTTACAGTTTTAACATGCCATGCTTAGTTATAAACGATCGGGTAGATGTCAAGACGTATAGTTACGTCGATTGAGTTTGGTTTTATCAATTAAGATAGTCCTTTTGTTTATAGAATTGAGTAGCAAGGAGCGCAGTCAAGTGTTATACGGAGATAGTAGCCAGCAGTTATAAGCAGAGTTATAGTAAGAAGTTGTCGAGCATACCAGGCAAGTACCCTAACTTCACTTATTGTTCAAGTGACGTTTATTTTGAAACTTATTATGCAAATATTTATATCTTCACATACCATTCAAGTGGTATTGAATCTGAATTTATCCTTTCAATTTTTCTACTATTCTAAGTTCAGAATAGTTAAATATTTTTACATTTCGCTATAACTTACTCTATACAGTGAAGCTTTGAATTGAGACTAGCGAATAACTAATTGTTCTGGTTATTTCGCCATTGGTTGTTGAGAAAACTCCGGACCATGAGAAATGGGGAGTTATGTGGTTAATGATGTCATTTGATTCGACTCCTTTGACGGAAAATGGTTTTATGGGTTGGATGGTTGCGTAAGAGACCGTGGAGGCGGTCCAGTGTGAGCTATGTGTTATACAGGATATAACACCTTGCTAGGCCGATATGTGCCTTGGGTACCTTTTGTTGAGTTGGATATACTTCGGCATACCGGTGTTGCTCCGTGGCTGATCACTGGCGGCAACACACCGTCGTTCGAGGATTCCAATCCCAAAACAAAATATATTGCAAATGTTGTTTGTTATCAAATATATATCTATCAGTTTTGATACTATTTAAGTATTGTGGTTTGGTTGTGTTCATCAAATATATTGTCATTGTTGTTCTAAATCATAGGTTATTTACTGCTTGCTGAGCATATCTTTCGCTCATACTTGTTTCATATCCTGATTCTTTCAGCTAGGCCAGGGCAAGCTTAAGTTCCAGGTGTGACCAGAGGTTGTGTGCTTGTAGATAGCTTGGTGTGTTTTCCAGGTAGACAGTTTGGGACGCTTAGCTGGTCTAAAGGTTTGTAATAAAATTTGAATAAATTGTAAAACTAATTAGACTTATGGTTTGTAATAACAATTGGTTTGTAATAGTTCCTGTTCCATACTATAGCCTGTGATCGATCTAGTACAGGTAAAAAGGGGTCATATTTATTATATTATTCCGCCGTGATTATTTTATTTTAGTTTAGCAGCTAGTGACCCCCAAATCTAGACCCCGGGTTTGGAGGGCGTCACAAACATAGTAATGAACTTCTTCCTATGATCTGTAGGAGGACCTAATGAATCAATCACATCATTTGGTTCTTTGTGTTTATCCTGTCTTCATCTGAAGGGTTCCTGTGCTTCACAGTTTAATAATGTTTATTTGTTTTTGTTTTCATGTTGAGTTATAAATCCTCGATTATATGTTACATTACATTATGCTTTACAAGTATTTTGTAACTTTATCTTTTTTTAAGCTTATATCCAGTAAGTAATTATCTTACACTTGATAAAGATTTTCATTAGGTTATCAATTTAGATACTTGCATTATTGATTAATCTATATATTATCTTGTGAGCTATAATGCTCACCCTTGCTTCATTTCTTCATCACACAACAACAGTTAGAAAGGATGGCCAGACTCTAGCAGACCCAGCGCAAGAGCGTGGGAATCGTCCCGCGTCTTCCCGTTGATATCATAGCTGCCATAGCTGTAGAGGTAGATCTATCTGTAGACTAGACATTCTACTTTTGGGAATCAATTATGTATAATTATAACTTGTGTTGGATAATGGAAAAAAACGATAAACTTATTAAGTAATTATTTTGGGTTGTAATAATTTTTTAACTTATGGATTTCAACGACTTTACTTATTTCAATTTCATCTCTGAGACTATAACGTGTTGTGGTGTGTGTTATTGTGGGGTCACAGCATGAAGTTATTTATTTTTAATTAAGTTAAGTGATATTTATAAAAATAATGACCGTGATGACCCGGATCCCCGACCCCGGATCTGGGGGTGTTACAGAAATGGTATCAGAGCCAAGCGTTATTAACCTCAGAGATGATGCGACGATATAATAATAAACTCACAAAGATAATAAGAACTCTTGCCAAGTTCATAGTCGGACTACTTAAAGTAGCACTGACAGTTAAAACCCTTACAGGAATTCTTATAAGTATCATGATAGTAACTTAGCTCATTTAATGTGTAGGCACGCGAGATCGAGGACCCAGAGATGTTCGAGCATGAGCATGATGAGGCACTGCTAGGTGCCGAGGATCAGGAGGAGCCTGAGGAGGATGATACGGATGAGGAGGACCCCTTAGAGGAGTCAGAGAAAGAGGTTATTGAGATTTCAGATAAGGAGGACCCAGATGAGGTCCCAGTAGCTGAGGAGGTTGTGGCCCCTGCTGAGGAACATGTTGGTGCTATCGTGGAGTATACTGGTACCCACCTACCCTCACTCCCCGTGGTCAGAGCTCCTACCCCTCCACCACTACCTTAGAGACCCTGTGATGACGGCTCTGAGACCCATAGTCCCGAGCCCAGGTAGACCGAGGAGGCGTCCCCAACGGATCCAGATTCACCACCCTTCGACCCTGCCCATAGGCAGTCTTTGTTAGGTCACGGCTATGTTCAGGATGTTCAGAGGACGCGATTGGCTGTTGCTGAGGCCCGGATGGATGATGCTAGGAGAGAGTTAGATGCAGAGAGAGCTGGTAGATGTGCACGGGCTCATGAGGCCAGAGCTACCATACACCGATCTCTAAGGAGAGACCTGACTGGGATAGAGCTTATGGCCCGTGCGGGACTCCGATCACTTCATGGAGACCGACATGGCAGGATATCCAGGAGGCAGGCTGATTATATTTTCCATCGTGTGATGGAGAGAGTGTGAGAGTTGACCTGCTCTCATGATTGATTTAAGACCAGTGATGTGGTAGTCTAGTCGTCTAGTTAGTTGAGGCCATAGTAAGAGCCAGTTTTCCGGAATAGTTGACTTGTATATAGTATCCCTTTCTCTGACTAGACAGATAGATTCATGTATTTCAATTTTGGGCAGATGACTGTAGCACTATTGTATTTTAACCAGATCGAACTATGTATTTCTCATATTACGTATATATTTATTTCCTTTCAGTTTAGTTCTTTGGTGACGAGATCACTGTTTTATCTTTATTATTACTGCACTTCTTGTGATTAGAACTGTCATATTATAATAGAACTGCGAGATACGTTCTCCCCATTATAGTAAATATGTGGGTACAATATTATGTGTATGATTGTGACCTAACATTGAATTTTCCAAAATTTATCAGTATCATGCCACCAAGAATGATTGGAACTAGGGCGAACCCTGGATTTGAGGACCAGGGAAGCCATAACCAAGATGGTAGAAACCAAGAGCACAGTGAAGAGGAAGATGAGGATTATGTTGAACATGAGGACTCCCAGTATGGAGCGGAGGAGGAAACATTTGATGTTGGAGGATTTGAAATAGAGGCTGAAGAAGGAGAAGCTGAGGTTGAGCAACAGGTAGCAAACCCAGGCATGGATCCCATGGGCAGTTCATGCAACTACTAAGGCAGAACTTGGAACGTCAACCAAACCCACCCCCTCAAGGAAATAACAATGTTGTGGCAAACTCTTTCAGAGCTTTTAAGTCCATTAAGCTCCCTGAGTTCCACGGATCAGCCGACCCAGTTGAGGCAAAAGTATGGCTAAAGGAAATGGAGAAATCCTTTGAGATTCTGAGTACTAATGAGGCACAGAAGACTGTATTTGCTACATACCTCCTGAAGGGAGAGGCCAACTACTGGTGGGAGGCCAAGAAAAACATGGAGATAGATGCTATCATAACCTGGGAGAGGTTTAGTCAATTATTTTTGGGAAAATATTTCCCGAGGTTTATGGAGAAGTAGATGGAGCTCAAGTTCTTGGAGCTAAAGCAGAATAACTTATCTGTAGCAGAGTACGAAGCTAAATTTACTGAGTTATCAAGGTTTATGCCAGAGTTTGTGAATACCGAGGAGAATAAAGCTAGGAGGTTTTAGCAAGGACTGAAACAGTGGATTCAGAATAGGGTGGCAATCCTTGAGCTTACAGACTATGCCACTCTAGTGCAGAAGGCAACAATTGCAGAAGCTGGAAGTGAACATATGCACAAGGAAAGAAAGAAGAAAGGGATAAAAAGGAAGAGCATATGTATGGGCGGAGGTTCTGCGGGAGGGAACTTCCCAAATAGGTTTAACCGAGGAGCAGTGTCCCTCCCAGGGAGGAGTGCTTGGTTTAGGCGACCGATGAGTGTGAATGTGAGACAGAGCGGCCAGAAATCAGAAGTGTCCCATTCCAACTAGTCTCGACCCCCATTACCAGCATGTAACACTTGTGGAAGGATGCATTCAGGAAAGTGTAAAGGGAAGCCAGTAACATGCTTTAAGTGTGGTCGAGATGCCCTTCGTCAACCCCCGCCGTTATTCCAACCACCACTTGTCATCAGTGTGGACGCCCGGGTCATTGGAAGAGGGAATTCCTAATGAACAAACCAGCAGCTTCAGGAGCAAGCATGGCTGCCTCCAATAAGCCACCTACTGCAAGGACTTTCAACATGACAGTTCAAGATGCTATGAAAAACTTAGATGTGATAGCAGGTACCCTTTCTCTAAATTCAGTCAGTATAAATGTTTTATTTGATTCGGGAGCAACTAAATCTTTTATATCGAGGGACTTTGCACATAAATTAAGACTTAAGGCTGAACCCTTGACAGAACCCTACAAGTAGAAATAGGCAACCATGAAGTTATCCCTGTTAACCAGATTCACCCCGCCTGTGAGTTAGGCATAGGGGAAAAATCTTTTAGTGTTGATCTAATTCCTTTTAAATTAAGAGAATTTGACGCAATTTTGGGAATTGACTGGCTATCTAGTAATGATGCTCAGCTAGACTGTAAAGGGAAGAAAGTTAAGTTGAATATCTCATGGAAGAAAAGAGTCATATTTAGAGGGAAGAGGCAGACACATAAAGTTTTGACCATGTCCCAGGCCAATTAGATGCTACGAAAAGGAAATGAGGCTTATTTAGCCTATGTGGTGGACACGGAGAAGGAAGTTCCCAACTTGCAAGACATTCCGGTAGTCAACGAATTTGAAGAGACCTACACCGAGAGAGATGATAAGGGAATAATGAGGTATTCCTAAATGATTTGGGTTCCGAATGTCCAAGAGCTTAAAGATGATATTTTGGATGAAAGCCATAATTCAAGGTATTCCATTCACCCGAGGAGCACCAAGATGTATAGGGATTTGAAGGAATATTACTGGTGGCCTAAAATGAAGAGGTATGTAGCATAATGGGTATGCAAATGTTTGACTTGCCAAAGAGTGAAGGTGTAGCGCCAGAGACCCAGTGGACTTTTACGACCCCTGGAGATTCCCGAATGGAAATGGGAACAAATAGCCATGGATTTTGTTGTAGGCTTACCAAGGACGAAAGCCAATCACGATACCATATGGGTAATTATAGACCGACTAACAAAGTCAGCTCAATTCATTCCAATCAATGAGAGATACACAGTCGATAGGCTGGTGGACATTTACCTTAGGGAAATAGTGACGCGACATGAAGTCCCAACATCTATTGTCTCAGACCGAGACCCCAGATTCAACTACAGATTTTGGAGGAGCTTTCAAGAATGTGCGGGAACCAAATTAAACATGAATACCACTTACCATCCCCTGACGGATGGGCAAAGTGAAAGGACCATCCAGACACTAGAGGATATATTGAGAGTCTATGAAATAGACTTTAAAGGAAGTTGGGATGATCACTTGCCATTGATCGAGTTTTCTTATAATAACAGCTTTCATGCCAGCATCGGAATGCCGCCTTATGAGGCCCTGTACGGAAGAAGGTGTCGATCTCCCTTATACTGGGATAAGTAGGAGAGCGCAAGATGCTCGGACCCCAAGTGGTCCAAAGGACCAAAGACATAGTGGATCTAATCAGAGGACGGCTTGTAGCGGCCCAAGACCGACAGAAGAGGTATGCAGACTTAGCCCGCAAGGACAAAGAGTATGAAGTAGGAGACCTAGTACTGCTAAAGGTATCCCCTTAGAAAGGATTGATGAGGTTCGGAAAGAAAGGGAAACTAAGCCCAAGATACATTGGACCTTTCGAGATACTAAGACGAATTGGAAAGTTAGCTTACGAGGTAGCCCTACCCCCGAACCTACAACAAGTTCACAATATGTTCAACATGTCCATGATAAGGAATTATCATCGGAATGCCAGGCACATAATGGAATACGACCACGTGGACATACAACCAGACCTGACTTATGTGGAGCAACCAGTGAAGATCATGGATAAAAAGGAGCAGGTGCTTCAGAACAAAGTGATCAAGATAGTCAGAGTGCTTTGGTAGAATCATAATGTGGAGGAGTCAAGTTGGGAACTAGAGAGCGCAATGCAAGAAAAGTACCACCAATTATTTTTTTATCTGATTCCGGGACGGAATCCTTTTAAGTAGGGGAGACTGTAATAACCCCAAATTTTTGGACTCTTTGTAATCCTTATGAATAGTGATTTTGCTGATTAAGGAAATTTTTCATGCCACACTATGTAGGAGTACTTTTATTGATATTCTGAGATCTTATTAGTACTCCATAGAGTATAAGAGTGTATGTAAAGATCGTCAGAATCCAAATTCGAACACTTTGATTTTTCCCAAAACCCACCAGATACCGAAAGAATTGAGTATAAGGTAACATGATTAAAAGGATTAAATTCAAGGATTATAAGAGAGGATCATTAAAGGAATATAAAATATTGAGAAAGATTTAGGGAAGCTCAAATAATGAGATCCCGGATATGATCCCTCAAACGGATAACGAGAATGAAAGTTAAGCGAACCGTAAAACAGATAAGCGACCATTAGCCAAGTAATTAAGCATTAATCAGAGGTAATTAGTGGGTTGTGACATCATCCAACCATAAGGTTTGGATAAGTGTTCTTGTGATGATGTAATGGAGGTGATGTCATCACTTTATTAAAGTTAAAGGAAGATATTTATCAAGGATTAATCCTAGCCAAGCAAATCATTTCACAAACTTTAGCATTCTAGAATCAAGCAAACAATCTTCTTCTTCCCCACCTAAACTCTCGGCTGGTTTTTTCCAAGAAGCAAACCTTTGCTTCTCTTGCTCTAAAATCACAAGGTAATTACCATAGCTTCCTTACCTACTAGTGAATGCATGGTAGAAGTTTGGAAGCCAAATTTCATTCTTAACCTAGGCAAACAAATCATCAAAAGTGATAATGAATAGTAACTTTCAAGAACTAATGTTAGTTTTCTTGATTTTTATGAAATGTTAAGGTTATACAAGCAAGGATAAAGGTTCTTTTAGGCATTCAAAGCTCTTGGGTTGTGTTAGGAAGCTTCAAGGAGGTATAAATAACTCTCACCTTTAACTTATAGTTTGAACTTTGAGTTTTGATGAGTTTATGGATGGATTAATGTGTATGTAGAAAAATCCATGTATATATGGCAAAATCCACGCATATATAGCAAGATCCATGTATGTTAGATAGTTTTGGTTACTTTGTGGTGGTGATTGTTATTAACCTGTGTTAATGATGGAATGGGTGGATGATCTTGAGAATTTTTGACTTGGTTAGTATTGTTTAGATGAAGTATTGTTGTGTTGATAATGGTTGATGAATTGGTGAGGTTTTGGTATAGTAAAAATTAGGAAAAACTCGTAAACATAGCCGTCGTAATGCCCATTTTCATTCAACTGCTTGTACTTAGTGTTCGGGACAGAAAGCTCACTGACCAATCTGTAACTCTGCCATGTTTAGCTAGATCGTGTCGTAAGCTTCATTTTGGTATGTGGTTCGCTTAGATCCGATGTACGGTTTAGGAGAAATGACCATTTTAAGTAACGGCATTTCACGAGCGAACCATTACCCCTCGCTTTACTTTGAAACCTTTATTAATGTCCTTAAATGATAACTGGAGTACGAAACAATTATGTAAGATTAATTGGTCAGTTGGTAGAGTATTCGCGAAAGAGTCACCTTAAAAAGTTAAACGGTTAATTTTATAAAAATGGTGGAGCCGAGGGTACTCGAGCGACTTATGTGAATCGTTAAGCGCAAAAGCGAACGTTAGGGTCTAATTGGTTAAAGTCTAGTTTCTTAAGCGACCGTGGTTTAATTCCAACTTATATGTTTTTTATGGGTTACCAGACTCGCCCCGGGCCTTTTACCACCCCCAGTCGCTCAGGCAAGTTTTCTACCCGTTATACTGTTGTTGTGATGTAATATATTGATGCATTATCTTGAGATAAGTGCTTGGTTATTATTAGCAAAGTCTTGCGATATATTAGAGCATGTTGATATGATATATATATATATATGCATGCCTGTTTCATTGTCGATTTCATTGTTATAAACTGCATAATACCTATGTTAGAGATAGGCATTATTGCGTATACCCTTAGTATAGGGTACCCAATGTTGAACATTTTTCTAAAACTGAAAGGCGAGGTTCCCGAGTATATATTATATAGTTTTCTATTATTATTAATGAATAAGGTATATTCGATGGTTTTGAATAATATTCAAACTTATTTTCGATTATTCAAATAAAGATCGTACTTTCGTATTAGTATATCTTTTGTTATTTATTATTTGTTTCAAGTATGAGTTTTAAAACTTCTACTTTAATTATTTTTATAAAGATTATCCTTTTCGGGAATATTATATAAATAATAATACTCAGATATTTTCTAACATATCAGGACTGATTTATTTTATTAAATCATCATTACTGCAAATATTCTAAAAAAATGTTTTGAGTCTTCAAAATGATTTTAAAAGTTAGAGCGGATCCCAAAACTCATTTTCAAATTTAAGATCTTCCTTTCGAAGGGGATGTAAATACTGAAGGGTTTTTAGCACATAAACGCATCAAAAACGTAAATTTAATCTTAAAAAAAACGAAACCCTCCGCAGGATCCATGCGAAAAAAATAATATTTAATTCGTAGTTCAGTATGTTTACCTTAAGAAGCTTTACATTAATGGAAAGATGGAGGTCTTTAATAGCGATCCAGGAACGATGAACGGAGATCCTTAGCAGCTGCTCCCTAAGTGTGAAGCACTCCCCCGGTATCCACCAAGAAAACGATGTAATGAAGGAGGAGGAGATGGAGAGAATTAGGGTTTTGTAAATCTTTTTGGTTGAGGCAAAAATAGGGTTTATAATAGTATATTTATAGGCAAAATTTTCAGCTGAAAATTTTCCCATAAAATATTATTATTATTAACCCTTTATTATTCTCACTAATAACTGAAACACCTTTTAATTATTAATCCTTTTTCTAAACTCTTTAGAAATAATTTTCTCACTTGATTTAATTTCCAAAAATTAAATTCTTAATTAATAATATTAAGAACCTTTTCTTAATTAATTTATAATCAATTAAATCTCATTTAATCAATTATTAAATTTTCCAATTAATTATTTATTTCATAAATAAATAATTATCAGTCATTATTAATTAATTCCTCCACCATTAAATCATTCTCTTTTATGGTGTGACCCTGTAGGTTCAATATTAAGCCGATAGTAGAAATAAATAATAATAAAACTATTTTATCATTATTTATATAAATTCTCTAATTCATTAAATATGATTAATTAATTAATCATATTTATTCTACATCGTGAGGGATACTTCTCAGCATATCGTGACTATCCGGATAATACGATTTGACTGCTTAGAATACCAAGAACTTATTCAGTGAGTAGTAACCGTACAATCTATTCCTTCTACCCTGCAATGTCACGATTAAATACAAGGCATGGAATTTGTGTCAAGCCTATCTTATTTAATCACTTGCTTTCCCATTCACTATGCTTAGTTCTATTTAATGTAAATTAGAAACTCCTTTCTAATTTCATTCACTCTGGCCAGAGATTCCTGAACTAGCATAAGTGGATCAACATTGAACATTCTCTTCCTTCACTGGAAGGGGTAGATCCTTTATTGATCATACACTATCTTCGTGTACAAATTTCTATACCCAGTAGAGCCCTTATAATTGTCCCTGGAGACTAAGAACTAAACCAAATCATAGTTCAGTGTACACAAGATGACTATGATGACCTCAAGTCTAAGGATACTTGTACAACTATCACTATGTGAACAACTGCTGACACGTGAGTGAACTCCATCAGTTGTTTAGCTGTGTGAGTCATGTTCAGTGAACTTATTCTATAATAAGCACCTACATACTAGCTATAGTGTCACCACACAAATGTCTATGAGAACATACATCCTTCATAATGAAGCAAGCATAGTATGTACCGATCTTTGCGGATTATTAATTGCCAGTTAGTAATCCTACGACCAGGAACTATTTAAGTTTAGAGTTATCATCTTTTAAGTCTCATTATTATGATCTCATCACAATCCATAAAAAGCTTTACTCTAAACTGTGGTATATCTTATTTAAACACTTAAAATAGATAGAGCCTGCAATAAAAAACAAAACAAGTCTTTTATTAATATCAATGAAATCAAAAACAGATTACATAAAAGTTATTCCTAAATCCTCATACATGATTGGACTTAGGACATATCTCTTTCAAATACTCGCTCAAAACCTAAGGGATCTGGCTCCGTAGTGTATTTTTGGCGCAACGAAGTTGCTAATTTGATGAAAGAGTTTGATTACTTGCCCAATATTCGGGAAGTAACCCAATATTCGGGAAGTAAGCCCAATCAAAATGCGTCAGCATAAACGACATGGGCTCAGTGGGAGTCCATCAAGGTGTAAGTGGCTGAGTGGCAGTCCATCTAAGCGTAAGTGGCTGAGTGGCAGTCCAGCATAAGGTCCTAATGTGGCCAGGGTGATGACCAGTGGAGAATTCATCCATCTACTAGTAAAAAAGGTGACTTAATTGGTATTTTTGCCTGATCAGCAAGATATCAGGTTTATGACAAAGTTTCTTCTTTCCAAAATTCTTGGGAATGACAACTTTGCTTATACTTTTCATAGCAGAAGAGTGTATGAGATATATATATATATAGATGTACATATATATATATATATATATATATATATATATATATATATATCGGGACTTAATGAAATATCTCGTAACTTCATTTCTTTCAAATGATATTTCAAAGATTGAATCTATTCAAGTCTTATCTTACAGTCTCATCTATGTGATGAACCTTTGAAAACTTATTATACTTTGAACAGTGGTAGTTCAAGTAGTTTTCTAAAATAATATAAGTATATTGAAGTATTTTGTAACTTCATCTTCTTTTAAGCTTATATCTAGTAAGTAATTATCTTACACTTGATAAAGATTTTCAGTAGGTTATCAATTCAGATACTCGCATTATTAATTAATCTATATATTATCTTGCGAGCTATAATGCTCACTCTTTCTTCATTTCTTCATCACACAACAACAGTTAGGAAGGATGGCCAGACTCAAGCAGACCCAGCGTAAGAGTGTGGGAAGCGTCCCGCGTCTTCCCGTTGATATCATAGCTGCCTAGCTGCAGAGGTAGATCTATCTGTAGACCAGACATTCTACTTTTGGCAATCAATTATGTATAATTATAACTTGTGTTGGATAATGGCAACAAACGGTAAACTTATTAAGTAATCATTTTGGGTTGTAATAACTTTTAACATATGGATTTCAACAACTTTACTTATTTCAATTTCATCTATGAGACTATAACGTTTTGTGGCGTGTGTTATTGTGGGGTTACGTCATGAGGTTATTTATTTTTAATTAAGTTAAGTGATATTTATGGAAAGAATGACCGTGATGACCCGGATCCCCGACCCCGGATCTGGGGGTGTTACAAATACAATCTTCGGAGGACCAATTGCGGCTGGTTAATCCAAAAACTCAAGGAAAGCATATACTCGAGAAGTTATGCATATCGCTGGGGAAGCCCCGAAGAGGGCTAGGAAAAGAGTGACAATGGTATTTGATGATTCTGATATGGAGGGTGTGAAATTTCCTCATGATGATTCGCTGGTTATAACACCGATAATAGGGAACAGCCCGGTGAAGAGGGTCCTTGTAGATAATGGTGCCTCGATGGACATTTTGCTCCATGATACCTTTTTAAGGATGGGTTATAATGATTCTCATTTACCCCGACTGATATGCCGATATATAGATTCGCAGGAGTGGAGTGCCCCGTGGAAGGGATAATTAAGTTGCTAATGACCATAGGTCAGGAACCAAGATAAGCAACACAGATGTTGGACTTTGTAGTGGTAAAGGCTGAATCGACTTACAATGCAATCATGTGAAGAACAGGAATACATGCTTTCAAGGCAGTCCCTTCTTCCTACCATTCAGTGATGAAGTTTCCCACCCGGAATGGGATTGGAGAAGAGAGAGGAGATCAAAAGATGGCAAGGAGTTGTTATGTGGCCTCTCTTATGGCTGATGGAGTTGGGGGGCAGGTTCTTCCTATTGAAGACCTGGATATTCGTGAGAATGATGAGAAAAGAGGGAAGCCAACAGAAGACTTGGCTCCGATTCTTTTGGCTCCCGAGGATCCTGAGAAAGTAACTTTCATTGGAGCATCACTAGAGGATCCCCTTAGAGGGAAGTTGGTGAAGTTTTTACAAGAGAATAATGATGTATTTGCATGGTCGGCAGCTGATATGCCAGGCATAGACCCAGAACTGATCACTCACAAGCCAAACGTGGATCCAAATCGAAAGACTTTGAAGCAAAAGAAAAGAAGTTTTGCTCCAGAGAGGCAGGAAGCTATTAAGCAAGAAGTAGAGAAGCTCTTAGAGGATGGTTTCATTGAGGAGATACTGTTTCCGGAATGGTTAGCAAACCCGGTGATGGTAAAGAAGGCTAAAGGAAAATGAAGTATGTGCGTAGATTTCACTAATCTAAATGACGCATGCCCAAAGGACTGTTTCCCGTTGCCAAGGATAGACACCTTGATAGATGCTACTGCTGGACATGAGATGCCGAGCTTCATGGATGGATTCAGTGGATACAATCAGATCAAGATCCATAAGGATGACATCCCAAAGGTATCATTCATTACTGACTTTGGTGTTTTTTGTTATCTTGTTATAGCATTTGGTCTCAAGAATGCAGGATCCACCTATCAAAGGTTGGTAAATAAGATTTTTAAGGATCTTATTGGCAAAACTATGGAAGTTTATGTTGATGACATGTTAGTTAAGAGTTTGATAAAGACTGATCACATAACCCATTTGAGGGAAGCGTTTGAGGTGCTGAGGTATCACAAAATGATGTTAAATCCTGCAAAGTGTGTTTTCAGAGTGGGTTTGGAAATTTTTACGTCTGATGGTCTCCAAGAGGGGAATCGAGGCCAATCCTGATAAAATAAAGGCTATACTGGACATGGAACCACCACGTTCCATAAAGGACGTTCAGAAACTCACTGGAAAAATTGCAGCTCTAGGACATTTCATCTCCAAATCCGGAGACAAGTGCTTGCCATTCTTTAAATCCCTGAAGAAAGTTAAAGATTTTATATGGACTGAGGAAAGCCAGGAGGCATTTGAAGGACTAAAGAAATATATGGTTCAAGCCCCGTTGTTGGCCAAGCCAACTCTGAATAAAACTTTGTACTTATACTTGGCTGTTTCAGAAAATGATTTGAGCGCTGTACTGATTAAGGAGGAACTTAAAATCCAGAAACCCATATACTATGTTAGTAAAATTCTGCATGGAGCTGAGTTGAATTATTCAACTATTGAGAAGTTTGCGTTAGCCTTGGTGATGGCTTCAAGGAAGTTACGCCCTTACTTCCAGGCTCATAAAATTGAAGTGCTAACAGATCAGCCCTTGAGAAACATCATTCATAGTCCTAAAGCTAGTGGGAGACTGATTAAATGGGAAATAGAGCTGGGAGAATTTGACATCAAGTACAAGCCACGAACGAAAATAAAAGCCCAGGCATTAACAGACTTCTTGGTGGAATGTACCATGCCTAACCAAGAAGTCAGGGGCAGGAAGATACTATACCCCAGGACACGGAAGGTAATAAAGGAGACAAAGAAGAGGGTGTTAGAGAGAAGGAATACTGGGTTCTCTATTCTGATGGAGCATCAAAAACAAATTCAAGTGGAGCAGGGCCCATTTTACAAAGCCCAGATGGATTCTTGATTGAATATGCCATGAAGTTAGACTTCCCAAACACAAATAATGAAGCTGAGTATGAAGCTCTGATAGCTGGCCTTGGCCTAGCAGGAACATTGAGAGTCAAGAATTTGAAAGTTTGTGGGGATTCCAAGCTTATCGTATCCCAGGTCAAGGGAGAATTCAAGGAAAGAGATGAAACAATGGCTAAATATGTGATGACTCAATTCGATGAATGCCATGTTGAACACATTCCAAGAGAGGAAAATGCTAAGGCAGATGCATTATCTAAGTTTGCTTCATCTGAGATAGAGAAAAGTTTAGGAAGTGTGTACTTCCGCGTTTTGAAAACAAGATGCATCGATGTTAAGCTTGTAGCCCCTATAGGGCCGGGGACATCATGGATAGATCCCATTAAGGCCCACATTCAAACTGGTTGGCTGCCAAATGATGTAATTGAAGCCCGGAAATTGACTGTTCGAGCACTGAGATATTCCTTGATCGATGGAATTCTATATAAAAGATCTTATGGGGTTCCTTACTTAAGATGTCTCAGGCCTGATGAGGCACACATGGCCCTCGAAGAAGTACATGAAGGTATAAGTGGGCAACACTTGGGGGGCAGAGCACTGGCTCATAAGATAATCCGTTTCAGCTTTTATTGGCCAGAGATGATGGCCGATGCCAAAAATATGTGAAGAAGTGTGATCATTGTCAGAAACATGCACCGGTTGTTCGACAACCTCCCGAGATGCTGACTTCCATCAACTCTCCCATCCCCTTTGCCATGTGTGGAATGGATATACTTGGGCCTTTCCCCATGGCCATGGCATAAAGGAAGTTCCCGATTGTAGCTATTGATTATTTTTACTAAGTGGATTGAAGCTAAACCTCTAGCCAAGATCACAACCAAGCAGGTTGCACAATTCCTGTGGGAAAACATCATGTGCAACTACGGAATTCCTCGAATCTTGGTAACCGACAATGGAACACAGTTCAATAATGAAGAGTTCAGAAAGTATTGTGAAGAGAACAAAATTGATTTGAAGTTCACCTCCGTTGCTCACTGTCAACTCAATGGGTAATCAGAGGTTGCAAATCGCATCATTTTAGATGGTTTAAAGAAGATGATTGAGAAATCCAGAAACAATTGGGTGGATGAAGTACTGCCAATACTCTGGGCTTACAGAACCACGGGTAGAGTTATTACAGGAGCAACACCATTCATGTTGGCATATGGGGCAGAAGTAGTAGTTCCTTTAGAAATATCAAATTCATCTCCCCAAAATGAGGAAGGGTAATGGTTAGCCTTGGATTTAATAGATGAAGTACGGGATGCAGCACACGCAAAGATTGTGTAATATCAGAAAAAACCTCTTTTTATTACAACCTAAGGGTAAAAGAAAGATTCTTTAAACAAGGGGATCTAGTTCTAAGAAAGGTGGAAGCCTCTGGAGTAGGGCAGAAAGGTAAGCTCTCCCCAAATTGGGAAGGGCCTTATAAAGTTAAGAGCGTTCAAGGGAGATGTACTTACAAGTTGGAAACCATGGATTGAGAAGAAATACCCCGGACTTGGCATGCATAAAACCTGAAGGTTTACTACCTATAGACTATACATACTATAGTGGTAACAAGGTTGAAAAGCATCTTGAAGCTTTGCTTGCTTAGGATTTCACATATTAGTTTTATAAGTCTATTATTTCAAATTCTAGTTCTACGAAGAATTATTTAAGGGATGGATCCCAAGAGATTACAATTTATAAAGTTTACATAAACTTATCTTAGAATTGTTTGGTTCCTTATGCATGGTTGAGTTTGCTTATCTATTTTAGTACAAGTACGGAAAATGAAAGGGAAAGCTATGTAAAGGAGAGTAAACTATCTAACTCCCACACAATAGTACGAGTACTCAGGACAAATAGCAAAAAAGAGAAAACAAACAACTAAGGTAAACAAGCAAACAAACCACTAAGATAAAACATAAATAATCCCCGAAGGGAAATGAGTTCAAATTATAATAAGTTAAAAAGAACAACAAACATTAAAACTGAAAACACTACTCCTCCATATGGGAGCCTTCCTTCCCCCTCTCAGCATCTCCCTTTTCAGCATCTCCCTTCTCAGCATCAGCAGAAGGCTCAACATCCTTCGCGGGAGAAGCAGGAGGAGAGGTAGTGCTGGAATCCAGGATACGATTATCAGTCTGAGGAGAGTTGAAGAGAGCATCTAAGCTATCCTCTGTCTCTGGCTGTTCAGGACTTAAAGTCCTTAGGATCTATTAAGCCAGGATGCTTCTCCGAAACTGCCTTCACAGCCGCATCCTATCCTTGGGTAAACTGCAGAGGATAAAGACCCTCATCATGAATGTCCATGAGATTTTTAAACTTTGCAGAATCCATATAGTCATCGATGATGGTTTCTTTATCACTCCGGAGCTTCACCAGCTCGACATGGGCCTTGGATAACTCCTCCCCCTTGGCCTTTAGCTTCTTCTCTAAGACCTCAGCCCTCTCCTTCCACTTTTTCATCCCCCTCTCAAACTCATCCGGGTTCCCCTTCCAGGACCTAGCTTGTTGAAGGGCCGCCTGGAAGTAGGTGTTGCTCTGCACAAAGAAGTATGATTTAACACAGTTCTATAAAAAAGAAAGAGAGAGAAAAGTTGGAATTAAAAGTTGAAAAGGGATGTTACCGTAGCTTGAGCTTGAGAACCCAGGAGCTCAATAGACTCTATGTCACTCCCCGTGACAATGTCAGTAATGTCGTGGGAAGTTATGGAATGGGATGACCAATCCTTAGCATGCTTGGTGGATCCGACCACCGTATCACTTCTCCTAAAACCCCAGTTGGGCCTAAAGGAGTGCGCCTTGAGTGAAGGATCCACATCATCCCCCAGTTCCACCACCGAAGTATGTGGCCTAAGGAAGATAGGAGCATCAGGCTTGGTCCTGGGTTCCTTGTTGAGCTTGGCCCTTTTCTGGCGGCCAGATTCTCCCTCCTTGGGCCTATTAATGTTATTAATAGACTCGCAAGCTGAAATGAAAAAGGAAGGAAACATTAAAAAATTATTAAGTTTCAATAAAGAGAAAGAAAAGAAGAAAAAACAAGTTAAAATTACCCCTATCACTGGCATGAGAAAGGCCCACTTTCTTCAAAGAGAACTCCTCTAAGAGAGTCCAAGAATCTGTTTTTCCGTCATCCGAAATGAGGGCTTGATAAGCAACCTCCTCCTCGCCGGTCAGCTTAAAACTAGTAGGGCTGCCATCTACTACCTTGCAAAAGGGCCTACGAAAAAAGGTAGCCCAATCGCCTCCATCCCATGTCAATCTAACAAACTCGTCCCTCCACTTTGGGTTATTTTCAACTATGGAATTACCATAAAAAATGTGGGGAATTTTGGGCCTTTGACGTAATAAAACCCAACCCGGTTGAGTTAAAGCACTGTTATAAAACTGAAAGATTTTTCTAAAAATGGTGATAGAAAGGGGGAATTTATTCCTAAGGCATAATATTATAAAACAAATAATATTCCTCCATGCGTTAGGAGGAAGCTGACATGGGTTATTTTCACATCCGCAAGCAGACGAGGAATGACCTTATAGAAAGGGAACCTAAGACCTGCGGTTAAGGCTCCTCGATAAATAAAGAGTGTATCCCCCTCCCAATTACATGTCCTATCCCCAGGGGCGGCCGGAGTAACCCTAAGGTGAGGAGGGAGTTTGTACATGGTGTTAAAAGCTTCTATCCTACCATCTAACTCATGAAATGTATTACCATGGTTGTAAGAATCTAAATCAGACAAGGAGGGATATTCATCACCTCTAGAGTTTATCATATCTATAAGAGAAGTATAAGGAGAGTGTATCTGAATGGAGGAACCTCTCTTTGAAGTATTCATCTTTACCAGCCGAGCTAGATCACGATCTGCCATTGATATTCTTAGGAAGAAGGATTGAAACCCAGAAAAAGTTTGAAGATGGTGGAGCTGCGGTGGCTGAAATCGCCGAAAATTGCCTTTTTAGAAAAGAAACTAGAGAGAAATTTGAGAGATTTGGAGAGTGAAAAGTGAAATGAGAATTCTCACTTCTCACCACACATATATAGCCGAAAAATCAGGAATTTGAATCGACTAAAGCCCATAGAGGAAAGGCCCAATCTGAGAAAAGCCCACTAAAAGGGAAGCTTCAGGGACATTCTAGGAATAGAAAAAGAAACTGGAAGGTCAAAAATCGACCAAAATTTCAAAAAAAAAGTAATTGATCAGAGTCCTGATCGATGGTGAATGAAACCCTAATCGAATTTTAATTCGATTAAAGGGGTAAAAAGTCACTTAAGTCGATCAGAGTCCTGATCGAAAAAGAAAAACCCTGATCGAATTTTAATTCGATTAAAGGGGTAAAAATATCACTTAAGTCGATCAGAGTCTTGATCAAAAAAGAAAAAACCCTGATCGAATTTTAATTCGATTAAAGGGGAAAAAATCACTTAATCCGATCAGAGTCCTGATCGACAAGGAGAATAATTCTGATCGAATTTCAGAAAGACCACAGTGTCAATTTTACCTTAGACCTCAGTGTCAAAAATACGTCTAAGTTGATCAGAATCCTGATCAATTTCGATCAGGATTCCTGGTCGATTTTCCCTCAGAACACATCAAAAAAATCCAAGATAATTCGATCAGGATCCTGATCGATTTCGATCAGGAATCCTGATCGAAATTCTGTCGACTAGAGTGACAAATTGGCAGCTAGTTCAATCAGGATCCTGATCGGTTTCGATCAAGATTCTTGGTCGATTTTGCATGACTTCTGGTTGATTTAAAGTCGGAAAATTGGGGAAAATTAGAAAATAATTTTCAAAAATTATTGTTGATAAAATATTCTTGAAATATTAAAGAAACAATACCTATGAGTATCAAAATATTCTTAAAAATTAAGGAAAATAAGAGAAGGTACACAAAAATCCCAGGAAATTAGGGGAACCTGAATGAATGAATTCTAAGGGCAAAAATCATTGTGAATGTGTAGGTCGCTCCACACTTTACGAAAAAATGATACCTTGTAAAGGATCAAATGAACTTAACTTCAGCGAAATCTAATACGATTTCCCGGAAGTTGGGGGGCAAATGATAGGGATAAAATAAACCTTGACTTTGTTGTAATAATTATACATGGTTTGGGCTACAAGACCCATTAAGAAGATGTATGACATTCAGACCAATAAGGTCAACACATTGATCAAGCCTGATCGACCAAATCAGGCCTGATGGAACAAAGAAGGCCCAAATAGCCCTGAATATTTATTATTTTCATAGTTGATAAATATGGAAAAAATTAGCTACTAAGATAAGTTATAATGAGGATATAAGTCCTTGTAGATAAGCTTCCAAGGGACCTAATTGGATAAGGAATCAACTTCCTACCTCCTAGGACTCTAAAGTCCATTCTAATTCTGAGATTTGCCCACCAAGTCTCCTAGACCTATTCTAATTCAAGGTATTCTACACCTATATAAAGGGTCCTACCCCATCAATCAAGAACTACATTTTTTGGCTTGATTCTCTAATTCACAGAGATACGTAGGCATCTCGTAAAGGTAGAGTTAAGCTACGAAACATGAGAGCAGCCATTAAAGGCCTTGCGCTCTCGAACCCTAATATTAAATACAACAATTAATATACCCTACTTTTTTATCCATAACACCATACATTTCATAATCTAACTCACACAAGAGGCCAATAATATCACTCCTAAAATTAGGAGGGTTAAATCATTTTTAGATCATTCATATTTCTCATACGATTCATAATATACCCGAAATACATTTTTATCATTACCCGGTCAAAGGTAACTTTTAATGTAATCAAAGTACATTAATTCTCTTATAAAAATATAACGATTTCAAGTCTAAGGACAATTACATCATTATCACAGTGAGAATTAGTTATGACATAACATACATGTAGAATCTCACACTAGGTCTGTCCAGCACCATGTACATATACATCTGCATGTATTTTTGACTTTAGTATCACTATATCTATGATCAATGAGATGTGATCATCAGTCAACAAACATACCAGTCTTAATGTATTATTATTGTCCCTTAATAATAATACTTGACTAGGGACCTTTAGGAATATTGATACTATTCTCATAATCTCATTTCTAAGTCACGTACTTAGAGGTATAGAATTCATATAATATTCCAAGGACATTTATTAATCTAATATTCATATCACAGTAAATTAAGAATTAATAAATTACTAAAGGAATAATCGATAGAACATAAATATTAATAATCCAAATATCTTAAACTAAAACATCATAGTGTTGTCTCTAGGGCACAAACACTAACAATCTCCCACTTGAACTAGAGCCAATCACCCATGTATCTAATACTCATGAAACTAGTATGACCATCATGCTTCTGCTGCGACAAAACCTTAGTTAGTGGGTCTACAACATTATCATTACTATGCACTTTACATTTATATATCCTTGATCATTAATCTCATTAATAAGGTGATATTGCATAAGGACATGCCTAATAAGTCTCCTTGGCTATTTTGAAAGCATCAATATATTCGGCTTCCAATTTGGAATCATCAATGTTCTTGTTGTGAACTATTCCAGCTAACATCACTTATATTTAACAAAACACAAAACAAACATAAGCACATAAACATCCTTGTCTATCCAAAAATTAGGTTCAGAAATTATTTCTCAACCAAGTCTTAACAGCCTATAGAGAAGGTATGTCATTCCATATCTGTTATATATCATCTACATATAATACTAGGAATGTCACATGGCTCCCACTAAACTTCTTGTAAACACATGGTTCATCTTCATTTTGAATAAGGCTAAACTCTTTGACCATTTCATGAAAATGAATATTTATTCTCCTTGAGGCTTGCTTCAATCTATAAATAGATAGAAGAAACTTACAAACCATCTTAGCAAACTTTGGATCGACAAAACCCACAGGTTGTATCATATATACATCCTCTTCAAGGCTCCCATATAAGAAAGCGGTTTTGACATCCATTTGCCAAATCTCATAGTCAAAGTAGGAAACTATTGCAAACAAAATCCTGATGGATTTGACCATAGAACCTGGTGAAAAAGTCTCATCATAGTTTATACCATGATTTTTTTTTGAAACCTTTTGCCACTAGTCGCACCTTATAGGTTTGTACTTTACCATCCATGTCAGTTTTCTTCTTGAAAACCCACTAGCACCCTATAGGTTTTACCCCTTCGAGTGGATCAACTAAAGTCAATACTTTATTTTGATACATGGATTCCATCTCGTATTTCATGGCCTCCAACCATCTCTCAGAGTCTGAACTGTTCATAGCTTCTTGGTAGGTGAGAGGCTTATCATTATCCGTAAGCATCACATCACCATCTTGAGTTAAAATAAATCCATAATTTCTCCCGTACTCATGGTGAATCCTACTAGATCTAAGAATAACTCGTGTTTCCTGAACATGATTACTTTCAACATTTTGATGTACATCCTGATCTTATTCCAACTATGGTTCAATGTTATCATGTGGTTCTCGATCTCCATCGAGATGTATTATCCTCCCACCGATTTCTTAGAAAGTAGTTCTCCCTCAAGAAATACAGCGGCCCGCGCAACAAACACTTTGTTCTCAAAAGGATTATAAAAACTATACCCTAGTCTCACTTGGGTATCCCACATAATAACATCTATCTAATTTTGGTTCAAGCTTGTCAGAGGCTAAACATTTTACAAACGCTTCACGTCCCTAAATTTTCATAAATGAAATGCTATGACGTTTATCAGTCTATATCTCATATGGAGTATTTTGAACCACTTTAGTTGGAACTTGGTTAAGTGTATATGCATCCGTTTCTAGAGCATAACCCTAGAAAATGAATGGAAGATCCGCTTGACTCATCATCGATCGCACTATGTCCAACAAGGTACGATTTCTCCTCTCAGAATCTCTATTCAATTGAGGTGTTTCAGAAGGAGTAAGTTATGATACAATATCACACTCCTTCAAGAAACTCTTAAATTTGAGGCTTAAGTATTCTCCTCCACGATCTGATCGTAAAACTGTTATACTTTTCCCTTGTTTGCTTTTCTACTTCGGCCTTAAATTCTTTGAACATTTTACAAGAATCGGATTTATTCTTCACAAGAACCACATATCCATATCTACTGAAATCGTCAGTAAATGTTATGAAGTAGTATAAGCCACCCCTTGCCATCATACGCATTCGAATGTTGGATTTTTAATCGCAGCGGGGCATGGCAAAACACTTTTACACATATAAAATCCAAATAAAAGCATATAAATCGTGGTAAAAACATAGGGATCGAATCTAACCTTTAAAATTATTCGGAGACAACGATCAGATATCCTTAGCAGTTGCTCCTCAAGTGTGAAGCACTCCACCGGTATCCACCAAGAAAATGATGTTAAGGAGGAGGAAGGAGGTGGAGAGAATTGGGTTTTCCAAACTTTTTGGGTTTTGGGGTTCTTAGGTTCCAATAAAAATAGGGTCTATAATAGTGTATTTTTAGGCAAAATTTTTAGCTGAAATTTTCCCAGAAATATTATTATTATTATCCCATTTATTATTCTAATTAATAATTAAAACACCTTTTAATTATTAATCCTTTTTCTAAACACTTTAGAAATAATTCTCTCTCTTGATTTAATTTCCAAAAATTAAATCCTTAATTAATAATATTAAGAACTTTTCTTAATTAATTTATAATCAATTAAATCTCATTTAATCAATTATTAAATTTGCCAATTAATTATTTATTTCACAAATAAATAATTATTAGCCATTATTAATTAATTCCTCCACCATAAAATCATTCTCTTTTTATGGTGTGACCCTGTAGGTTCAATATTAAGCCGATAGTAGAAATAAATAATAATAAAACTATTTTATCATTATTTATATAAATTCTCTAATTTATTAAATATGATTAATTAATTAATCACATTTATTCTACATCGTGAGGGATACTTCTCAGCATATCGCGACTATCCGGATAATATGAATTCACTGCTTAGAATACCAAGAACCTATTCAGTGAATAGTTACCGTACAATAAACTCCTTCTACCCTACAATGTCCCGATTAAATACAAGGCATGGATCTCGTGTCAAGCCTATCTAATTCAATCACTTGCTTACCATTTACTATGCTTAGTTCTATGCAAATTAGAAACTCCTTTCTAATTTCATTCATTCTGGCCAGAGATTCCTGAACTAGCATAAGTGGATCAGCCTGGAACATTTGCTTCCTTCAGTGGAAGGGGTAGATCCTTTATTGATCATACACTATCTTCGTGTACAAATTCCTATACCCAGTAGAGCCCTAATAATTGTCCCTGGAGACTAAGAACTAAACCAAAGCATAGTTCAGTGTACACAAGATGACTATGATGACCTCAAGTCTAAGGATACTTGTACAACTATCACTATGTGAACAACTGCTGACACGTGAGTGAACTCCATCAGTTGTTCAGCTGGGCGAGTCATGTTCAGTGAACTTATTCTATAATAAGCACCTACATACTAGCTATAGTGTCACCACACAAATGTCTATGAGAACAGACATCCTTCACAGTGAAGCAAGCATAGTATGTACCGATCTTTGCGGATTATTAATTACCAGTTAGTAATCCTACGACCAGGAACTATTTAAGTTTAGAGTTATCATCTTTTAGGTCTCACTATTTTGATCTCATCATAATCCATAAAAAGCTTTACTCTAAACTATGATATATCTTATTTAAACACTTAAATAGATAAAGCCCGTAATAAAAACAAAACAAGTCTTTTATTAATATCAATGAAATCAAAATAGATTACATAAAAGTTATTCCTAAATCCTCATACATGATTGGACTTAGGACATATTCCTTTCATCGACCATATACATCATTATGTATAAGTCCTAATCGTTCGGTGGGCCTTTCACCTGATCAGTAAAAGAAGCTTTAGTCATTTTTCCAAAGAAACAAAGTTCACATCTTCCGTATGATTTAAAATCAAACTTATCCAAGTATCCATCTATCTGTAACTCAGAAATGCATTTTTCATTAATATGGCTTAACGACAATGCTAGAGGTAATGTTTGATTTGAGTCATCTTAGAACATATAAATTGTTAACTAATTGTGCAACATTATAAGCCTTATCATTAAAATATAATAAATAACTATTATTTATTTAATTAAAATGAAAACCTTTCTTGTCCTGACAAGAAATTGATTTAATGTATCCGCTAATGGCAGGCACGTAATAACAATTTATCAAGTTCTCAATCTTGCCTTATTGGGCAAAATTAGGTATCGAGTTCCTTCAACTAGAGCAACAACTTTTGCTCCAATTCTAACCCCATACTTGAAGCTTGACCATTACTAGTCTTTTTCTTTAGATCTTCCTGACAAGCTCGACAATTTAACTTCCAATCATCCAGTTATTTCCACAGAAGTGACAATCATCTCCTTTAGCAACACCACTATTAGGCTTCAAAAGCCCTTTGGGATTGGACTTTGGTTTGGCACCAAATAAGATCAAATCTTCACCTTGCCTGTCCACTTTCCTTTCCCATTTGCATTCCATGTGTACACCATCAATATGGACATAATTCATGCCTTTACCGTGTTATTTTTAGCAGTTCTAAACATGCCTAACAACTCAGTGAGTGTTCTGTCTATCTCATTCCTTTTGTTCTTAACAAACCGAGAATAGAAGTTGCTCAAAGATTGTTTGATCAAATCAAGCTGAGCCTCTAGACCATTCTTGAAACCCAAAATATCAAGGTACATATACCTATCATCTTTAGAATATATGGTCCAACCGTATATCACTCTCCCATTAATGCAAAAGTATGGTGCCTTACTATTGTCAAATCTTTTTGACAAGCCTATCCTTCAAACATCCTTTGAAGGTGCTCAATCATATCATAAGAATCATTATGCTCTTGTTGCTTCTAAAACTCAACACTCATAATTACAAGCATGAGACATGAAACATCAGTTGCATAATTAATTTACTTCTGGTAAGAATTTTGTTCAGCACATGTTCATTCTAAGCTAGAAGAAATAAGGGAGGGGTTTGAGTGATATCCTTGAACCTGAGGACATTCCTCAAGTTCCCATGTTAGTCGATGAAATTATTTCATGTCAGCTTGTCCTTCTCAAGGACTATTACATAGAGAAGTCATTTGTGTTATTTGTCATTTGATATTTACAATATTAAAGTGCATAAAATGAATTAGTCTACATATGATCATTAAATTATGTTCAAGTGATTATTCATATATATATATATATATATTCATTATATATATCTCCCACTATTTTTATCAAATAAATAGCCCTAACTATTAACTCGGAAAGAATATCTTTATATCATTTCTAGTGAGCCAAGATCCATATTTCACCATGCGTTAGGTCAGCTTTGGCTTTCCTCCTAAAACATGGTTATTTAGGTAGACAACATTTTTCAATTATATCAACTATATAACTCTTGGATAGCTTGGCGGAACAATATTTGTTCATATTTATCTAATAAATCTCGCCAAACTCTATGCCTCTAAGTTCACAATCCTATTATGGTAACTTAGTTAAGTCAAACCCAATAGTCAAAAAGTATTAATATACTTCAGCACATCTCCCACGATAGATGAGAGTACTTCGCTTTGGTGAACACACTCCTTATCCGGATAATATGAATTCACTGCTTAGAATACCAATAACCTATTCAGTGAATAGTTACCGTACAATAAACTCCTTCTACCCTACAATGTCCCGATTAAATACAAGGCATGGATCTCGTGTCAAGCCTATCTAATTCAATCACTTGCTTACCATTTACTATGCTTAGTTCTATGCAAATTAGAAACTCCTTTCTAATTTCATTCATTCTGGCCAGAGATTCCTGAACTAGCATAAGTGGATCAGCCTTGAACATTCGCTTCCTTCACTGGAAGGGGTAGATCCTTTATTGATCATACACTATCTTCGTGTACAAATTCCTATACCCAGTAGAGCCCTAATAATTGTCCCTGGAGACTAAGAACTAAACCAAAGCATAGTTCAGTGTACACAAGATGACTATGATGACCTCAAGTCTAAGGATACTTGTACAACTATCACTATGTGAACAACTGCTGACACGTGAGTAAACTCCATCAGTTATTCAGCTGGGCGAGTCATGTTCAGTGAACTTATTCTATAATAAGCACCTACATACTAGCTATAGTGTCACCACACAAATGTCTATAAGAACAGACATCCTTCACAGTGAAGCAAGCATAGTATGTACCGATCTTTGCGGATTATTAATTACCAGTTAGTAATCCTACGACCAGGAACTATTTAAGTTTAGAGTTATCATCTTTTAGGTCTCACTATTATGATCTCATCATAATCCATAAAAAAGTTTACTCTAAACTATGATATATCTTATTTAAACACTTAAATAGATAAAGTCCATAATAAAAACAAAACAAGTCTTTTATTAATATCAATGAAATCAAAACATATTACATAAAAGTTATTCCTAAATCCTCATACATGATTGGACTTAAGACATATTCCTTTCAATCTCCCACTTGTACTAAAGTCAATCACTCTGGTATCTAATACCCATCTTGTCTTTATGACGATCAAAGTGACTTTCATAAAGTAGCTTTGTGAGTGGGTCTGCTATGTTGTTATGTGTGTCAACTCTAATTCAATACAATACAAGAAATGTTACCGTGCTCCCACTAACCCTTTTGTAGACGCATGGTTCATCTATGTTTTTGATAAAATCAAACTCTTTGATTGTCTCATCAAAACGAATGTTCCATCTTTCGAGAAGCTTGCTTTAAACCACATATGGTTCGCAGTAGCTTACACACTAGGCTTTCATTTCCCTTGGAAAGAAAACCATCTGGCTATATGCCAGATCTCATAGTCGTAGTAAGCAGCAATCGCAAGCAAAATCCAAACTGATTATAACAGGGCTACAGGTAAAAGGTTTCATCAAAGTCAATTCATTGCCTTTGTTTGAATTCTGTTGCCACAAGCCTGGCCTTAAAGGTCTCCACCTGGCCATCTGCTATAATCTATCTTTTGTATACCGTACACATAGATTCCATTCTGTATTTCATGGCACTATGCCATTTCTCTGGGTCAACACTACTCATAGCCTCATTATAGGTCACAGGGTCATCATCATCAATGATCGACAACTCATTGTCATTCTCAATGACAAGGCCATATTACCTCTCAGGTTGGCGAGACACTCTCCCTGATCTATGAATGGGCTGTTCCACAAAAGGTTGTTCAGTCAGAACAGGTGTTTCCACTTAATCCGTAGTAGTTTGTGCTTCTTGAACTTCATCAAGTTCAATTTTGCTCCCACTGTTTCCTTCAAGGATAAACTCCTTTTCCAAGAAGGTAGCATGTCTGGAGACAAACACCCGATGATCGGTGCAAAAGTAATACCCTAAAGTCTCTTTAGGATATCCCACAAAACTACATTTTACGGATTGATATTCCAGCTTATCTGGGTCAACTTTCTTGACATAAGCTGGATATCCCCAAATCTTAACGTGTTTAAGACTCGGTTTCCTTTCTTTCCATATCTCATACGGAGTTTGGGGAACAGATTTGGAAGGCACCTTATTCAGTAAATATGCTGAGGTTTCCAATGCATAACCCCATAGGAATACTGGAAGATTTGCATAGCTCATCATGGACCTAACTATGTCTAACAAAGTTCGATTTCTCCTTTCAGATACCAATCTGAAGGAGTCCACTGGGAGACTATACCATTTACTTTGAGATAATCTATAAACACTCCATTAAAGTATTCACCACCTTGATCTAATCGAAGAATTATAATACTATGTTTGGTTTGTTTCTCCACTTCATACTTATACTCTTTGAACTTTTCAAAGGCTTCAGACTTGTGTTTGATGAAACACATATCTGAATCTAGATCTATCATCTATGAAAGTATTGAAGTATGAAAATCCACCCATGGCTTGCGTAGACATTGGTCCACATACATCTGTGTGTACCATTCCTAGCAAATTTGCAGCCCTCTCTCCATGTCTTCTAAATGGAGACTGCAGTGCCACAATGAAGTGAGATTTTCATCATCCCTTTTCTTTTATTAGTTTGTTCAATCTGAAGTAAATTATGTCACATATATACAGACCATTATTTAAAGTACCACGTCCATAAAGAATATTATCTCTAAGAATAGAACATTCATTATTCTCAATAATAAATGAAAATCCAGCCAAGTCTAACATGGGAATAATATTCCTCACAATCGAGGGAACAAAATAACAATTATATAAAACAATAGTCTTGCCCGTAGGCATATGTAAATGAAATGATTCTACATCTTCAGCAGCAACTCTTGCTCCATTTCCCATCAGTAAAATCACCTCCTCTTCCTCAAGAGTCCTACTTCTCCTTGGTCCCTGCAACAAATTGCAGATATGAGAACCACAGGCGGTATCTAATACCAAAGTAGAAATTTGATTTAATGACATATTCACTTCTATCATGAACATACCTGAATCAGAAGCGGTAGTCTCACTACCCTTCTTCTTCTTCAATTCTGCAAGGTAAGCCTTGCAGTTCCTCTTCCAGTGCCCCACCTTGTTACAGTGAAAGCAAACAACTTTGCTCTTGGGGTCTTCAGCTTTTGGTGGAACCGGCATTTTCTCACCTACTTTCTTCTTCTTGGAAGAGTTCCTCTTCCTTTTCTTAGGATTGGAACCTTCACCAATTAGAAGAACAGAACTCTTCTTAGGGGGGAAATTCGATTCCGCAGTCTTCAACATGTTGTGGAGTTCAGGCAGGCTGACATCCAACTTATTCATGTGAAAGTTCACAACAAACTGCGAGAACGAACTCGGAAGCGATTGCAAGACCAAGTCTTGGCTCAGCTCCCCATCCATGGCAAAACCAAGTTGTCCAAGACGTTCAATCAAATTGATCATCTTAAGTACATGGTCATTCACAGATGATCCCTCAGACATCCTACAACCGAACAACTCCTTCGATATCTCATATCGAGTTGTCCTCCCTGCCACATCATACAACTCTTATAGATGCACGAGGATAGTGTGAGTATCCATATGCTCATGTTGCTTCTGTAGCTCAATGTTCATGGAAGCTAGCATGATGCATTGAGCAACATTTGCATCATCTATCCACTTACGATACACAACATGTTCATCATTATGTGCATCACTAGCAGGTTCAGTAGGCTTAGGTGAGTCAATCACGTATTCCAGCTTCTCAATCCTGAGAACAATTCTCAAGTTTCGAAGCCAGTCAACATAATTAGGACCAGTCAATTTGTGAGCATCCAGTATGCTCCTAAGTGATAGTGCAAAAGATATAACGTACAAAGTAAATCTGTAAATGATAAACACATAACAACACTTAGCAAATATTCGATTTCATTTTAAAACACTATATGAATCGGGTCTTTATTCATAAGTGGCTCCCACTAGTTTATCTAATTTACTCAACCCCCTACGTGAAAAATAAGCATTCATAATGCTAGTGGGAATAGGGATCCTACATTCCATTACACAACCCCGGCTGTGGCACGAAACGCCATGTAATGTTCAATAGGCAGACAACTCTTGTCAATTACATCTAATGTTATTCCCTAATCAAACTTTAACCTCTTGAATAATTGAGTCACGGCTGTGGCACGGCAAACTCAATATTCTAAGTCAAGTCTAACCCAACATTCTGTACAATTGAATCAGTCCCCAAAGGCCCACGGCTGTGGCACGTAACGACCTTTAGATTCTTATTCAATGTACACATCTCTATGTAATAGACAAGTATTTCTTATTTCGAAATCAAAGCCCTCGGCTGTGACACGAAACGACAATGATTTAAAAATAAGAACTACTTTTCTATCATATTGGAAGGCTATGACCGACACAAGCCCGTTGAATCATTGGCCAATTACTACTTGATATTATTTTATTTTAGAGGGATTATATTACGTTACAATCATAATCATATTATAAAGAAATTCTTCCTTTTAAATTAAATATTTCAAATCAATAATCAATAATCAGATGATTCCCAGATCGGGTGGAGAATTGTCAAGAGGCGTCACTTAATAACCCTTTCTTACAGATAGAAATCTGTTGTTGACAGAATCATCCTTTCTCACATATCGAAAATTCATATTCAATTACGTGTTTCATAAACACAAGAATCTCATAATTGTATTCATAATATTATTCTTAAGGTTATGAAACAATTTCACTATACTAGGTTGTCTAACAAACGCCTTATGTTCATTTAAGTTCACCTAAATCTATCATCGCATGATAAACTAAGCATATATCACATATATCAACAGGAATAAACATCAAGGTAGGCATGTTATATCATCTAGCACATTAGTCTAAGCATTATACATCTCTATGTATCACATGAAGCATTTAAAAGCAATTAAAAATAGTCAAAAACAGCTTTAAAACACTTCATGAAAATATAAACAGTTCAAAACTTTTATATAAACTAAAATTGATCACTCCATTAGATCCGACTCGGAAAAAAGAATCCAACGGTATATTGCACGCCCAAAACGGAATTACGAAACTCCCAGAAAATCAATTTTAATGTAAACAGTCGGGCTGTAACGCATTACAGGAACGCGTTACAAGCCCTGTAACGCATTCCGGTGATGCGTTCCAACCCTTTTAACCAATTAAAAGGTGTAACGCATTCCGTGAATGCGTCACAGGGTGTAACGCATTCCCGGAATGCGCGACACCCTTATTTTTTTTTCTTTTTCAGCAGCCGCCGTTGCTTTCCTCGGAAAACGAGCCTGACAACTGTGTACCTATCTTCCCGTGCAGACAAGCAACAGATGTACATATATATACTTACAAATAATATATATATTTGATTTATTTAATTATGAATTTAATTACAAGAACTTCAAAATTCATAATAAAAAATCTATACATCATAAAATTATGAAAAAAATACCCAGACGATCTACAACACTTGTAGAACCCAGATCAACTTTCAAAATTATTCTGAGAAACGATTTCTCATCAGACAAAATTAATCATGATATAACTTGTAAAAATCATAATTAATTCATACAATCACATAAAATTCTGAAATTTTTACCACAGATCTATATGCATACAACCTATGCTCTGATACCAATGTTGGATTTTTAATCATAGCGGGGCATGGCAAAACACTTTTACACATATAAAATCCAAATAAAAGCATATAAATCGTGGTAAAAACATAGGGATCGAATCTAACCTTTAAAATTATTCGGAGACAACGATCAGAGATCCTTAGCAGTTGCTCCTCAAGTGTGAAGCACTCCACCGGTATCCACCAAGAAAACGATGTTAAGGAGGAGGAAGGAGGTGGAGAGAATTGGGTTTTCCAAACTTTTTGGGTTTTGGGGTTCTTAGGTTCCAATAAAAATAGGGTCTATAATAGTGTATTTATAGGCAAAATTTTCAGCTGAAATTTTCCCATAAATATTATTATTATTATTATCCCATTTATTATTCTCATTAATAATTAAAACACCTTTTAATTATTAATCCTTTTTCTAAACACTTTAGAAATAATTCTCTCTCTTGATTTAATTTCCAAAAATTAAATCCTTAATTAATAATATTAAGAACTTTTCTTAATTAATTTATAATCAATTAAATCTCATTTAATCAATTATTAAATTTGCCAATTAATTATTTATTACATAAATAAATAATTATTAGCCATTATTAATTAATTCCTCCACCATAAAATCATTCTCTTTTTATGGTGTGACCCTGTAGGTTCAATATTAAGCCGGTAGTAGAAATAAATAATAATAAAACTATTTTATCATTATTTATATAAATTCTCTAATTTATTAAATATGATTAATTAATTAATCACATTTATTCTACATCGTGAGGGATACTTCTCAGCATATCGCGACTATCCGGATAATATGAATTCACTGCTTAGAATACCAAGAACCTATTCAGTGAATAGTTACCGTACAATAAACTCCTTCTACCCTACAATGTCCCGATTAAATACAAGGCATGGATCTCGTGTCAAGCCTATCTAATTCAATCACTTGCTTACCATTTACTATGCTTAGTTCTATGCAAATTAGAAACTCCTTTCTAATTTCATTCATTCTGGCCAGAGATTCCTGAACTAGCATAATTGGATCAGCCTTGAACATTCGCTTCCTTCACTGGAAGGGGTAGATCCTTTATTGATCATACACTATCTTCGTGTACAAATTCCTATACCCAGTAGAGCCCTAATAATTGTCCCTGGAGACTAAGAACTAAACCAAAGCATAGTTCAGTGTACACAAGATGACTATGATGACCTCAAGTCTAAGGATACTTGTACAACTATCAGTATGTGAACAACTGCTGACACGTGAGTGAACTCCATCAGTTGTTCAGCTGGGCGAGTCATGTTCAGTGAACTTATTCTATAATAAGCACCTACATACTAGCTATAGTGTCACCACACAAATGTCTATGAGAACAGACATCCTTCATAGTGAAGCAAGCATGGTATGTATCGATCTTTGCGGATTATTAATTACCAGTTAGTAATCCTACGACCAGGAACTATTTAAGTTTAGAGTTATCATCTTTTAGGTCTCACTATTATGATCTCATCATAATCCATAAAAAGCTTTACTCTAAACTATGGTATATCTTATTTAAACACTTAAATAGATAAAGCCCGTAATAAAAACAAAATAAGTCTTTTATTAATATCAATAAAATCAAAACAGATTACATAAAAGTTATTCCTAAATCCTCATACATGATTGGACTTAGGACATATTCCTTTCATCGACCATATACATCATTATGTATAAGTCCTAATCGTTCAGTGGCCTTTCACCTGATCAGTAAAAGAAGCTTTAGTCATTTTTCCAAAGAAACAAAGTTCACCTCTTCCGTATGATTTAAAATCAAACTTATCCAAGTATCCATCTATCTGTAACTTAGAAATGCATTTTTCATTAATATGGCTTAACGACAATGCTAGAGGTAATGTTTGATTTGAGTCATCTTAGAACATATAAATTGTTAACTAATTGTGCAACATTATAAGCCTTATCATTAAAATATAATAAATAACTATTATTTATTTAATTAAAATTAAAACCTTTCTTGTCCTGACAAGAAATTGATTTAATGTATCCGCTAATGGCAGGCACGTAATAACAATTTATCAAGTTCTCAATCTTGCCTTATGGGCAAAATTAGGTATCGAGTTCCTTCAACTAGAGCAACAACTTTTGCTCCAATTCTAACCCCATACTTGAAGTTTGACCATTACTAGTCTTTTTCTTTAGATCTTCCTGACAAGCTCGACAATTTAACTTCCAATCATCCAGTTATTTCCACAGAAGTGACAATCATCTCCTTTAGTAACACCACTATTAGCCTTCAAAAGCCCTTTGGGATTGGACTTTGGTTTGGCACCAAATAAGATCAAATCTTCACCTTGCCTGTCCACTTTCCTTTCCCATTTGCATTCCATGTGTACACCATCAATATGGACATAATTCATGCCTTTACCGTGTTATTTTTAGCAGTTCTAAACATGCCTAACAACTCAGTGAGTGTTCTGTCTATCTCATTCCTTTTGTTCTTAACAAACCGAGAATAGAAGTTGTTCAAAGATTGTTTGATCAAATCAAGCTGAGCCTCTAGACCATTCTTGAAACCCAAAATATCAAGGTACATATACCTATCATCTTTAGAATATATGGTCCAACCGTATATCACTCTCCCATTAATGCAAAAGTATGGTGCCTTACTATTGTCAAATCTTTTTGACAAGCCTATCCTTCAAACATCCTTTGAAGGTGCTCAATCATATCATAAGAATCATTATGCTCTTGTTGCTTTTAAAATTCAACACTCATAATTACAAGCATGAGACATGAAACATCAGTTGCATAATTAATTTACTTCTAGTAAGAATTTTGGTCAGCACATGTTCATTCTAAGTTAGAAGAAATAAGGGAGGGGTTTGAGTGATATCCTTGAACCCGAGGACAGTCCTCAAGTTCCCATGTTACTCGAGGAAATTATTTTATGTCAGCTTGTCCTTCTAAAGGACTATTACATAGAGAAGTCATTTGTGTTATTTGTCATTTGATATTTACAATATTAAAGTGCATAAAATGAATTAGTCTACATATGATCATTAAGTTATGTTCAAGTGATTATTCATATATATATATTCATTATATATATCTCCCACTATTTTTATCAAATAAATAGCCCTAACTATTAACTCGGAAAGAATATCTTTTATATCATTTCTAGTGAGCCAAGATCCATATTTCACCATGCGTTAGGTCAGCTTTGGCTTTCCTCCTAAAACATGGTTATTTAGGTAGACAACATTTTTCAATTATATCAACTATATAACTCTTGGATAGCTTGGCGGAACAATATTTGTTCATATTTATCTAATAAATCTCGCCAAACTCTATGCCTCTAAGTTCACAATCCTATTATGGTAACTTAGTTAAGTCAAACCCAATAGTCAAAAAGTATTAATATACTTCAGCACATCTCCCACGATAGATGAGAGTACTTCGCTTTGGTGAACACACTCCTTATCGATCTTGGGGTTAACGCATTGGATTTATTGGAAGGCATCTGATCAACTTAATATTAATTTTAGGGTTTTGTTAATTTAAAATTGATCATGATCCCATCATAAAGAGATTCCCAATTTTTCTTTGAATAAACTTCTTCAAATCAATATTCGTCAATGGTTTGATTTCCAGGTAGCGAGGGAGTCACAACGGTCTCGCTTAAAACCCATAACCTTACAAGTTCAATAAACTCGCTTTTGACAAAATCGCCCCATGTTAGAAATAAAGAAAGTTTGTATTTCATTCCGTGTTTCATAAACACGAGAATCTCATAATCGTTTGTTCATTTTAAAATCTTGAGTCATTACAGATTTTATCTTGTTTAGCAAGCAGGGCATGGGTGTCGTATCTAATACATACATCCTTAATCTAATTAAGCATGCATCTTTATAAACTACTCTACACATACATTCATCATATGCACATATATATGTAAAGTGCAATAAATAAACGTGATTGGTTATGACTTCATCCTATGTGAACTTCATCAAGGTAATGACAAAGATCTAAGTCAATCTAAGGTGAAAAATAAATAATAGCTAACTATTACATGTCTTCTTTCTTGTATTGCTTCCTTGGATGGCCTCCATGTGAGATTACCCTTCCTTGATCTTTAAATCTTCCTGTCTTCATGTACATTACACGAATGAAAAATAAAAACTAATCTAATGTACTTACAATAAGAACTCGAGTTACATTCGAGATTTAATAATTACAAGATCAAATGACATGCAAGCCGTATTTAAAAAAACAAAACCATTAATCTAAGGTCATAAGCCATAACCATCCACCATGCTCAATTAACACATTAGAACATGTTAAAACACATAATATGAAATAGCATATTCGTTCGCCAAAATCAGACACCAGACCCAGATTTCAGCAAATCCGCTGCATCCGATTCAGAATCGTATCAAATACGATTCATATAATAAGAACAAACACAAAACATGTTTATATCAATATATATACAGATTATATAATCATTATATGATTATACAACTCTCATGAATGTCATATATATAAAACATATACATACATACGGATATATAAACATAACAACATGTAAAATATATAAAATCACAATATAATAGTCATGGAATATTGTATACACGTTATCATCATAAAAACCAGTAAATAAATAAATGAATTAAGCACTTTTCGCAAGTAGATCTGATGTCATTGAAGGGTTTCGAGCATATAAACGCAACGGAAACAATAATTAAAAACGTGAAAAACCAGAATTTTTGAAACCCACCGCAGGATCCATGCGAAAAACATATGTTTAATTCGTAGATCAGATTGTTTAACTTAAAAAGCTTTACAAATTGGTTGAATAATAGAGATCCAAAGATTGTTCAATCGCCACACATCCCGCTCTCGCGATCTATGCTCTATCGGTATCCACAAGCACAAACTCGTTTCTTCTCACTCTCTCCATCTTCTCTCTTGGTGGCTAGGGTTTTTGTAAAAGTCTTGCCCCCAAAATCAGCCACATAAGAGATAATATATAGAAAGTGGAAAAATAATTATTACTCTTAACTAATTAGGAGTTATTATTAATTCGAAATTCCTATTTGTGGAATAATTAAGTCACACTTAATTATTTAATAACTGAATTTCATAATTGATATTAGTAAATTCGAATATCATTATTTATCTAAATAATTAAGTCATACATAATTAATATTATAAATAATTCGATCTGCTTTAATTTAATTTAAATCTAATTTAAATTAAATAATCCTTCAAGCATTCTTTGTGTGTGACCCTATAGGTTATTATTACGTTGGCAACAAATTTTAAATCTAATTTAAAATCATAAACAATGAGTGGCATCTAATAATACATCATTGCTACCCAAACAATAATAATTGAATCAGTGATCGATTAAACCTTTCGTGAATAATGTACAATGTAAGATAATCCCTTTAATCACATATTATAGATTAAACTAGAGGCATGTAATGTGTGATCCTCATTAATGTTTAATCCGGGTTTTCTTGATCAATGAGTAGACTATCATATCAAATCAACATTTTAGCGTGACCACACATTTCATAGTCTAGCTCACACAAGAGGCCAATAATATCACTCCTAAAATTAGGAGGGTTAAATCATTTCTAGATCATTCATATTTCTCATACGATTCATAATATACCCGAAATATACTTTTATCATTACCCGGTCAAAGATAACTTTTAATGAAATCAAAGTACAATAATTCTCGTATAAAAGTATAATGATTTCAAGTATAAGGACCATTACATCATTATCACAGTGAGAATTACTTATGACACAACATACATGTGAAATCTCACACTGGGTCTGTCCAGCACTATGTACATGTACATATACATCTGCCTGTGTTTTTGACTTTAGTATCACGATACCTATGATCAATGAGATGTGATCATCAGTCAACAAACATACCAGTCTTAATGCATTATTATTGTCCCTTAATAATAATACTTGACTAGGGACCTTTAGGAATATTGATACTATTCTCATAATCTCATTTATAAGTCACGTACTTAGAGGTATAAAATTCATATCATATTCCCAGGACATTTATTAATCTAACATTTATATCGCAGTAAATTAAGAATTAATAAATTACCAAAGGAATAATCGATAGAACATAAATATTAATAATCCAAACATCTTAAACTAAAATATCACAATGTTGTCTCTAGGGCACAAACACTAACAAAAAAGATACAGACTCATGACCTAGCAGTATAAAGAAGAGAAAGAAAGATTTTGTCTTTCAATATGAATGAGTTTTTGTAAAATTATTGATCACTTAGGGTAAAGTCTAAGCAATTCTCATTCATGTCAAAAGCTCCATAATTTATCTTTATAAAATTATTATTGTTTATTGATAAATAATCTTAATAAGAATGACTATGCTGCTGATTTCAAATTATAGTGTATCAGATATAGCAACTCATATAAATTCACTAGAACTTAAAATCTCATAACTATTTGCAACAAAATATTAACAATATATCATTGACTGATACTTGTCAAGCACTTTAGATACCAATAATTAAGCTGCATCCTATTTTAAGTATTAAAATAAGATATCAATGAATTAAATACCAACTATCTATTAAATAGACATTAGCATTCAATTTCATATACTATACAATTGTTAACTCCCAACAACTGTAATATCTCAGACAATACTGGTTCGATAAATAAAGCAACATTAACCAACATTGTCTTGTTTGCAATCTTAAAAAAATATTCCAGGTTCCATATACTTTGATCCATTGAGTACATCATCTATTATCAACGTGTTAAGGAATTTGCAAATAAGTATAAAAATTATTCTAAGTTGACAACATATGGTTACTTTTAATAAAGCATTATCCATATTGACCATTGTTGTACTTTAAGAAAGATTTTCACACCTTTTATATTGGTATAAGTGACTGAGGATAAACATTTATTACTTAGAGGAGTTCTAAGTAATGCCACAAATACTAACAATTCACAATTAGTTCGTACTTAAAATCTTAACTAAATATCATTAACTAATATAAGTCAAGAATTAACACACTACTAATAATGCTACAATCATGATTTCAGTGAATTCTGAAGATATATAACCATTATTAAATTCAGTAAAACCAAAGACTCATAATTAACCTATAACCATTTAGTTATAATCAATATACTAGATATCAATCGTTAACAGATTTAGTTATAATCAATCATGCTGCTTATTTATTTTATGTTAGTTTGAATTATGGAGCAAATAAAATCATTTAATTGCTTCAATTTCCATAATCCAAACTACCCAAAATAAATATTAAATAAATAAATACTAAATATCTACGAGTTATATACTAGCACTTAAATATTTATAATTATCCTTGAATAATCACCAATAGGATATATGACTTATATACATGACAAACATTCTCTTGATAATTAGTAATTTTTGAAATACTTTCTAAACATATAAAATAATGAGAGTTATATATATATAACTTAAAAAATACTTCAACTTTCAATATTAGTGATTTTAGAAATAAGCATTGATTACTTAGAACAAAAATTCTAAATAATATCACTAATACTAAAAGTATCACAATTATTCCTACATGATACAAATAACTATGCTGCATATTATTTTAATATAATTTAAATTATAAGACTGATATGGAATGGAATTGTCTACTATCATGATTTAAATCAATTAAAATAATATTCAAACTTAATGCTATAATACTTAACTACCACAAATGTATATGACATTGTAATCATGATAATCAAGATAGTAGCACTAAGTACGAGGTACTGGATTTCTGATAAATTCACAAGTTCTTTAAATTTTGAAGATTTAATACTTGTGAACTTATATTAAAAATTCCTTACAGATGGGATTTCCAACTAATGTGCAATGAATGATATCCCACACTTACAAACCAATATTGAAATATTAACTCTAATAATTAATTTAATAAGTGTTTCTGTAAGTGACTCTTTGACTAAAAGACATGCTCTCGAAATAAATGATACCTGGTGTCAAGGTGCCTTGCCATAGAGTGTTCCATAGAATTGTTGGATGTGAAGTTTTGTTTATCATCATAACCAGAAATCAATCTTCTTCCATGAAGTTGACAGCTTCCCGAGATACTTCTCCCGTCACTTAAGTTGACAGCTTCAGAGATACTTCTCCTGTCTTTCTTACAACCTGCGTAATCTATATCTATATAGCCAAACATGTTAAGCATAATATCTTTAGGGTACTCTACTCTAAGAGTTGGTAGTCCCTTAAGATATCTGAAAATCTTGTTAATAGCTATACGATTGGATTCTCTAGGATCCATTTGGAACCTTACACATTGGCATCTTGAGAGCATTACATGTTTTCTATTAGCATTTGAGTAAAAGAGTGAGCTTGTCATACCTCTATAGCTTGTCATTATACCTGAGTTTTACTGATCAAGCTTTAGTGGTTTCAGTTGGTAAGTAATCTTGGCATGTTCAGAATCTTCTAAATTTTACATCTTAAAAAGATCCTTAACTTACTTGTATTGCCATCATTCTTTTTGTTTACTTTTGCTCCTAAAAGAAATATTCTTTTGGCTTGCTTGAGCTCCTAAAAGAATTATTCTAATGGCTTGCTTGAAGTGATTCCAAAAAAAATTACAACTTTTCCAACATGCTCCTCCATACCTACTCTGCAATTACTTAGCAAATAATCTTGCACAAGTTTTTGTTAGTAGACCAACATATAACATTATCATTATATCACTACACATATATAACATTATGTTTGTGCCTAGTGATAAGAGAGTTATTAATATGACGACTCTACTAGTTCATATTTAACTTTAATTTCTGTTAGAGTGCCATACCATGTCCTTGATGATTTCTTGAGTAGTATACTAGTTCATACCAACCTGAAGTGAGCTTGTGAAGAAGATCTATACAGAGTCCAACAGATATGCAACCGCAAATCCATGAACTGTTGTGCATTGACTTCCTTTTTTGACTCACCAACCAGGAGTACACTTGTACACATCTACTAGAGTCCAATTCCTAGTTTGAATGTGTATCATGTACCTGATATATCGTAAATTCCTTAAGTCTCATCACTGGTGCTTTTTGTTAGATACCGCTTTCTGAAAATAACCTAGCATCCAGTTTGTCCTTGTCCATCGTAATAATGCCATTGTCATCCAATTTGACTTCTGGTTATCCTTGTACCAATTACAAAATTGCCACTTGGGTTTGGATATCAGCTACCCTACAATCTGCTTGCTGACTGATTGAGTTCATCTTGCTTGGCAATCACCCAATCAATCCGGATCTATCAGAGCTTCTGTAACTTTCTTAGTTTCTTCCTTAGATATAAAACTATAAAAATAATCATTCATACTTAGTAACCCTGCTAATCATTACTCCACCATCTGGATTACTTAAGAACTAGATTGTGGGAATAATATTGACATCAAACCCTTTGTCTCAACAAATATGTTCTTGTAGTGTACTCTTTATTTACAATCTGGTGTTGAGTCTGACTAGTTGATCCTTCTATTGCTCCCCTAAGCTGTTGCTGGGATTTCCTAAAAATCCTTACCCTTGCTGAATGGCTTCATTGAAGTAATGAGATGTGTAGATACACTGCCATTACACTGCTTGGATATGAATCATCAATACCATTAATTTTTCTTGTACCATCTTGGAGCATGGAGTTATTGAACTGTGCACTTAGACTGTCTATCACCTTATGTTAATCAACCACAAGTGTCCTGTAGATTGTAGACTCCAGTGAGTAGTCATGGAAAATATCCTAACTAGTCTTAGCTACAAATGCCAAGATCTTCAAACAACTGAAAATATTTCAGTGTTTGCTTCTGTAGAATATTCTCTCCAAATACTTTCAGGTTATCTAATGTTAGCTTCTGTTGGCCATAACTCATTAGTGGTCTTTATGTATACATCCTGATCAAAGCTTGATCTTACTTATTATAAACTGTGTTGACTGCTTCAGCCCTTTGGTATTTAAAAAGTCTTGATTAGCTTGACATTGTCCTTGTTGCTTTAATCAAGTTTCGGTTTTTCCCTTGTACCACTCCATCATGACACGGAGCTCCCAGTGCTGAATATGTCTTCGAATATTCTTGATGTTACAAATATTATTTAGAACTGCTTCTTGAATTCGGTCCCATTATCTGACCACAAGATCATTTCTTTTTATAGTTGCTTCCAGCTTAATCTTCTGATATGATCAATCACCATATGCGATATCTTGTCTTGAGAACGCACGAATCAACAACTGTTATGGATAAAAAGCTAAGGTTATTACTTGCTGTATTTAATACTAAGATTCGGGAGCTCAAGGCCTTTAATGGCTGCTCTCGTACTTCGTAGCTTAATTCTGCCTTTACGAGATGCCTACGCATCTCTGTGAATTAGAGAATCAAGCCAAAAACGTAGTTCTGATTTGTGGGGTGAGGCCCCTTATATAAATGTGAGAGTCCTTGAATTGGACTTGGTATAGGAGACTTGGTGGACAAGCCTCTGAATTAGGATAGACTTAGGAGTCCTAGGAAGTAGGAAGCTGATTCCTTATCCTTTTAGGTCCCCTTGAGGCTAATCTATAAGGATTTATATCCTTATCGGGGCTCTTCTCAATAGCTGATTTTTCCCTTATTAATTAATTACGAAATTAATTAATAATTAGGGCTTTTGGGCCTTTTTTATTCGATCAGGCCTGATCTGGTCCATCAGGCTTAACCTTTCTGGTCTGAGTTTCATATATCTTTTTATTGGGCCTAGCAGCCCACAGCTTGTACAATTAATGCAGTATTTAATTATACAATCATAATTTATTTATCCCTATCATTTGCCCCCCAACTTTTGGGAAACATTGATTAGGTTTCGCAGAAGTTAAGTCTATTTGTTCCCTTACAGGGTTTCGTTTTTCCGTAAAGTGTGGAGCGACCTACACATTTACAATGAATTTTTCCTTTTATTCAGGAATTATCTTAATTTCCAGGAATTTTTCCTTTATTTCCGGGATTTTTTCCTTATTCTCTGGATTTTTCCCTTATTTTCTGGATTTTTCCCTAATTTTCTGGGACTTTTCCCTTATTTTCTGGGGACTTATCCTTAATTTTCTGGATTTTTCCCTAATTTCCCGGGACTTATCCTTAATTTTCTGGATTTTTCCCTAATTTCCCGGGACTTATCCTTAATTTTCTGGATTTTTCCCTAATTTCCCGGGACTTATCCTTAATTTTCTGGATTTTTCCCTAATTTCCCGGGACTTATCCTTAATTTTCTGGATTTTTCCCTAATTTCTCGGGACTTATCCTTAATTTTCTGGATTTTTCCCTAATTTCCCGGGACTTATCCTTAATTTTCTGGATTTTTCCCTAATTTCCCGGGACTTATCCTTAATTTTCTGGATTTTTCCCTAATTTCCCGGGACTTATCCTTAATTTTCTGGATTTTTCCCTAATTTCCCGGGACTTATCCTTAATTTTCTGGATTTTTCCCTAATTTCCCGGGACTTATCCTTAATTTTCTGGATTTTTCCCTAATTTCCCGGGACTTATCCTTAATTTTCTGGCTTAAAATCGATCAGAATGCATTAGAAATCGATCAGAATGCAGCCAAAATCGATCAGGATGCAGCCAAAATCGATCAGGATGCAGCCAAAATCGATCAGGATCCTGATCGAATTAACTCAGGATCTTACACTCTGGTCGACAGGATTCCTGATCGATTTCGATCAGGATTCTGACCGAATTGGCCTTCAAAGTGACACCCTAGTCGATTGCTACACGGACTTAATCGACCAGGATTCCTGATCGATTTCGATCAGGACTCTGAACGAATTAAATGGCTCTCGACCATTCCGATCGAATGGAATATCGATCAGGACTCTGTTCTCCGTCGATCAGGACTCTGGTCGATCTTAGGGGATTTCTTCCCTCCTGTTCGAATAAGATATCGATCAAGACTCTCTTCTGTGTCGATCAGGACTCTGATCGATCTTAGGGGATTTCTTCCCTCCTGTTCGAATAAGATATCGATCAAGACTCTCTTCTGTGTCGATCAGGACTCTGATCGATCTTAGGGGATTTCTTCCCTCCTGTTCGAATAGCATATCAATCAAGACTCTCTTCTGTGTCGATCAGGACTCTGATCGATCTTAGGGGATTTCTTCCCTCCTGTTCGAATAAGATATCGATCAGGACTCTCTTTTGCATCGATCAGGACTCTGATCGAACCATATTAAGGTTCTGGTCGATTTTTGACTTTTTAAATTCCACAGGAGCTTCTAGATTGTTCCTGATACTTCTTGTAGATGGGCCTTTAGGTTGGGCCTGGCTAAATGGGCCTAAAAACGCCTCGTATTCCGAGCTTTTCGCCTATATAAGTGTAGTGTGGAGTGAGAATCCTCACTTCACTTCCCACTTCTCATTTCATCTCACAAAAGTTCTCCCTTTTGAAGGCGATTTCCGGCGACCAAAGCCACCGCAGCTCCTCCATTCTCAAGTATTTCTGGGTTTCAAGCCTTCAACCGAAGCATATTAATGGCGGACCGTGACCTAGCTCGTTTGCAGAAGATGAATGTCTCTAAGAGAGGTACAAACATCCAAATTCAATCTCCATATACTTCCCTCATTGATATGATTAACTCGAGAGGTGATGAATATCCTTCTCTGTCTGAGTTAGATTCGTATAATCATGGTAACACTTTTCATGAGTTAGATGGTAGGATAGAGTCTATGAATACCCTGTACAGACTTCCACCCCACCTTAGGATCACTCCAGCCGCCCCTGGGGATAGGACTTGTAATTGGGAGGGGGATACCCTGTTCATTTATCGAGGAGCCCTGACCGCAGGTCTTAGGTTCCCATTTCACGAATTTATTCCTCGTTTACTAGCCGATGTACGAATCAACCCTTGTCAACTCCCTCCTAACGCCTGGAGGAACATTATCTGTTTTATGGTCCTTTGTCTCAGGAATAGCTTTCCTCTTTCCGTAGCAGTCTTTAGGAAAGTTTTCCAATTCTATAATAGTTCCATGAGTCAGCCGGGCTGGGTTTTAATTCGCCAACGGCCCAAAATTCCCCATATCTTTGATAGTAACTCTATAGTTGAGAACAACCCTAAATGGAGGGATGAGTTTGTTAGGCTGACCTGGGCTGGGGGTGATTGGGCCACACTCTTCCGTAGGCCATTTTGCAAAGTATCAGATGGTAGTCCTGGTAGCATCAGATTAACTGATGAGGAGGAGGTGGCCTACCAAGCCTTAATTTCAGACGATGGGAAAACAGACACCTGGACCCTTTTAGAGGAGTTTTCCTTGAAGAAAGTTGGTCTCTCCCAGGCCAGTGATAAGGGTAAACTTATACCTGCGAAATTATTTTTCCTTCTCTTTAACCGTACTTTTTCTTTTTTCTGGATTTTAATATTCCTTCTGCTTTTCCTTTCAGCTTGTGAGGCTATTAATAATGTCAATAGGCCCAAGGAGGGGGAATCTGGCCGCCAGAAGAGGGCCAAGTTAAACAGGGATCCCAGGAGCAAACCTGACGGTCCTACTTTCCTTAAGCCCCACGTCCCGGTGGTCGAGCTGGGGGACGATGTGGATCCTCCACTTAAGGCACATTCCTTCAGGCCTAATTGGGGCTTCAGGAGGAGCGATACGGTGGTTGGATCCACCAAACATGCCAAGGATTGGTCGTACCATTCCATCACTCCCCACGATTTCACTGACATTGTTACGGGGAGTGATGTCGAGACTATTGAGCTTCTGGGTTCTCAAGCCCAAGCTGCGGTAATTTTCTTTTTTCTTCTCTTCCTTTTGTGAATTTCAACTTTTCTTGTATCCCAATGAATTTGCGCCAACTCATACATATTTCTTTGTAGAGTAATACCTATTTCCAGGCGGCCCTACATCAGGCTAGATCTTGGAAGGGTAACTCTGATGTTTTTGAAAAGGAGATGAAGAAGTGGGAGGAGAGAGCCAAGGTCCTAGAGAAGAAGCTGGACACGAAGAAAGAGGAGCTGGCTAAGGCTCATTCCGAGCTGGTGAAACTTAGGAGCGATAAGGATAAGCTCATTGATGACTACATGGATTCTGACAAGTTTAAGAATCTCATGGAGATTCATGATGAGGGTCTTTATTCCCTACAGTTCACTCAGGGATGGGATGCGGCCGTGAAGGCTGTTTCTGAGAAGTACCCGGGCTTAGTCGACCCTAAGGACTTTATAAGTCCTGAGCAGGCTGAGTCAGAGGACAACATAGATGCCCTCTTCGACTCTCCTCAGCCAGATGATCGCATCTTAGATCCTAACACTGCTTCTCCTCCCGCTTCTCCTGCGAAGGACGCTGAAGGCGCTGATAAGGAGAAAGAGAATGAAGGCTCCCGCATGGAGGAGTAGTTTTTCTATTCTGTAATTTTATCCTTAATTTATGTCTGGACTTTTGTTTGTATTAAAACTTATTACCCTGCGGGGCTATGCTACTTTCCTTATTTGCATTTTCTCCTTCATGTTTCCGATACTTTAATATTCAAACTCGGCTTAATGGGCCACACAAGTATTATCACAAGTCAAACTTCCATGGGTTGAAATAATTTCAAACTCTTCCATTTCAAGTCTGGTTTTCCTAAACCTTACATAATATGGGATCGACCCTGATCTATAATAGCTAAAAAATAAAAATCCTATGCAAACAAAGCTTCGAGGTGCTTTTAAACCTACTTGTCATAATGACCAGTGAGAATCGTACTTCGACCATCTCACACGTAGTAAACCTTCAGGTTTTGTGCGTGCCAGGTTCTCGGGACTTCAAAACCATCCATAGTCTCCAGCTTGTAGGTTCCTCTACCCTGAACGCTCTTGACTCTATACGGCCCTTCCCAATTTTGGGCAAGCTTTCCTTTCTGTCCGACACCAGAAGCCTCTATTTTTCTCAAGACTAGGTCACCTTGTTTGAAAAACCTCTCTTTAACCCTTAGGTTGTAGTAGAATGAAGCCTTTTTCTGATATTCTACTATCTTTGCGTGTGCTTTATCTCGCACTTCATCGATTAAATCCAGGGCTAACTTCTGCCCTTCCTCATTTTCTTTTTCATCAAAAGCCTGAATCCTTGGAGAGGAATGTGTTATCTCCACTGGAACTACTGCTTCTGCCCCATATGCCAACATGAAAGGAGTTGCATTTGTCGTGACTCTACAGGTAGTCCTATAGGCCCATAATATGGGAAGTATCTCATCCACCCAATTATTTCTTGACTTTTCGATCCTCTTCTTTAGTCCATCCAGGATTATCCGATTTGCTACCTCCGCTTGCCCATTGGCTTGCGGGTGAGCCACAGAGGTGAACCGTAACTTAATTTCATTTTCTTCGCAATACTTCTTGAATTCCTCGTTGTTGAATTGTGTTCCATTGTCAGTGACGAGGATACGGGGAATTCCATATCGGCACATAATGTTTTCCCACAGGAATTGTGCAACCTGCTTAGTTGTGATTTTGGCCAAAGGTTTGGCTTCGATCCACTTGGTGAAATAATCAATGGCTACAATCAGAAACTTCCTTTGTGCTGTGGCCATAGGAAAAGGCCCTAGAATATCCATCCCCCACATAGCAAAGGGAATAGGTGAGTTGATAGAGGTCAGCATCTCGGGGGGTTGTCTGGCGACTGGTGCATGCTTCTGACAACGATCACACTTCTTTACATATTCTTTGGCATCAACCATCATTTCTGGCCAATAGAAGCCTAAACGAGTTATCTTATGAGCCAAGGCCCTGCCCCCCAAGTGTAGCCCACAAATACCTCCATGCACTTCCTCAAGAGCTAAGCGTGCCTCATCGGGCCTGAGACACCTCAAGTAAGGAACCACGAAAGATCTTTTATATAGAATCCCATCTATCAAAGAGTACCTTAGTGCTCGAACAGTTAACTTCCGTGCCTCAATTGCATCGCTTGGCAACCAACCGGTCTGAATGTGAGCCTTGATGGGATCAATCCATGACGTCCCCAAGCCTACGGGAGCCACAAGCTTAACATCTATGCTTCGTGTCTTCAAAACACGGAAGTACACACTTCCTGAACTTTCTTCAATCTCAGATGAAGCAAACTTTGATAGCGCATCTGCTTTAGCATTTTCTTCCCTTGGAATGTGTTCAACATGGCATTCATTAAATTGGGTCATCACAGCCCTTACTAGGCGAACATACTTAGCCATCGTATCATCCCTTGCTTCAAATTCTCCCTTTACCTGGGATATGATCAACTTCGAGTCTCCACGGACCTTTAAGTTTTTGACTCTAAGTGTCCCAGCTAGACCAAGGCCAGCAATCAGGGCTTCATACTCTGCCTCATTGTTTGTGGTTGGGAAGTCTAGCTTCATGGCATACTCAATTAAGAATCCATCAGGGCTTTGCAAAACCAACCCTGCTCCACTGGAATTTGTTTTTGATGCTCCATCAAAATAGAGAACCCAATATTCTTTCTCCTTGTCCCCATTGTCGACTCCCTTGTCTTGAGGTATGGTATCTTCCTGCCCCCCGACTTCTTGGTTGGGTATGGTACATTCCACCACGAAGTCAGCTAGTGCCTGGGCTTTTATGGCCGTACGTGGCTTATACTTGAGATCGAACTCTCCCAACTCTATTGCCCACTTAATCAGTCTCCCACTTGCCTTGGGACTGTGAATGATATTTCTCAGTGGCTGATTTGTTAGCACTTCAATTTGGTGAGCTTGAAAATAAGGACACAGCTTTCTTGAAGCCATTACCAAGGCTAAAGCGAATTTCTCAATGGCTGAATAATTCAACTCAGCACCATGCAAAATTTTGCTGACATAGTATACGGGTTTCTGGACTTTCAGTTCCTCCTTAACCAACACCGCGCTCAAGGCGCTCTCTGAAACAGCCAAGTACAAGAATAAAACTTCACTCAGAACTGGCTTGGCCAACAACGGGGCCTGGCCCATATACTTCTTTAACTCTTCAAATGCCTTCTGATTTTCCTCACTCCATACAAAGTCTTTGATGTTCTTTAGTGACTTGAAAAATGACAAGCACTTGTCTCCTGACTTGGAGATGAATCGTCCTAACGCAGCAACTCTTCCTGTGAGCTTCTGAACATCCTTGACAGTTTTGGGGGGTTCCATGTCCAGGATTGCCTTTATTTTATCGGGATTTGCCTCAATTCCCCTTTTCGAGACCATCAATCCCAAGAATTTTCCAGATCCTACTCCGAAAGCACACTTCGTCGGATTCAACATCATCTTGTGGTACCTCAGGACCTCAAAAGCTTTGGAATGTCATCCTTATGCATTTTGATCTGGTTGTATCCGCTAAACCCATCCATGAAACTCAGCATCTCATGTCCAGCGGTGGCATCAATCAAAGTATCAATTCTAGGCAGCGGAAAACAGTCTTTGGGGCATGCATCATTCAGATCGGTGAAGTCTATACACATCCTCCACTTTCCATTAGCCTTCTTCACCATTACAGGGTTTTCTAACCACTCCGGAAATTGAATCTCCTCAATGAAACCAACCTCTAAGAGCTTTTCCACTTCCTGCTTTATAGCCTCTTGTCTTTCCGGGGCAAAATTTCTTTTCTTTTGTTTCACTGTCTTCCGGTTTGGATCTACGTTTAGCTTGTGAGTAATTAACTCCGGGTCTATGCCTGGCATATCAGCTGCTGACCATGCAAACACATCACTATTTTCTTGCAAAAATTTCACTAACTTTCCTCTAAGGGGCTCCTCTAATGTGGCTCCAATGAAAGTCGTCCTCTCAGGATTCTCGGGGTCTAAAGGAACCGAGACCAATTCTTCTGCTGGCCTTCCCCTATTCTCATCATTTTCTCGAACATCCATATCTTCAATAGGAAGAACCTGCCCCCCCGACTCCATCTTCCCTCAAAGAGGCCACATAACAGCTTCTAGCCATTTTTTGATCTCCTCTTTCTTCTCCAATCCCGTTTCGGGTGGGAAACTTCATGACTGAATGGTAGGAAGAGGGGACTGCCTTGAAGGCATGTATCCCTGTTCTCCCCATGATAGCATTATAAGTTGAACTAGCCTTTACCACCACGAAATCCAGCATCTGCGTTGCTTGCCTTGGCTCCGTACCTATGGTGGTTGGCAATTTGATTATCCCTTCCACAGGACATTCTACTCCAGCAAATCCATATATTGGCATGTCGGTTGGTGTTAACTGGGAGTCGTTATACCCCATCCTTAGAAAGGTGTCGTGGAGCAAGATATCCACAGAAGCACCATTATCCACAAGGACCCTCTTAACCGGGCTATTTCCTATTATTGGTGTTATGACCAGCGGGTCGTCATGGGGAAACTTCACACCCTCTAGGTCGGAATCATCAAAAGCCAATGTTACTTCTGTCCTGGCCCTCTTCGGGGCTTCTCCAACAATATGCATAACCTCTCTAGTATATGCCTTTCTGGAATTTTTGGACAATCCAGCAGCAGTTGGACCTCCAAAGATCGTGTTTATCACAGGCCCTCGAGGTCTCGGCCCTCCATAAATGGTGTTTATAACTGGTCCTCTAGGCTGGGGGTTTCGCCCCTGATCGTCTTGGTCCCTCCTACGATCTTCAAAGTTCTTCCTTCCATTATTATTTCTGTCCCCTCCATCTCCAGTATACTTGTTCAATCTTCCTTTTCGAATCAAAAACTCAATTTCATCTTTCAATTGCCTACACTCATCGGTGTCATGGCCAACATCTTTGTGAAACCTGCAATACTTGCTCTTATCTAGCTTGGCTGGATCGGCCTTCAAGGGCTTAGGCCAACGAACATTTCGATCTTTCTCGATCTCCATCAAGATCTGGCTTCTGGGAGCATTCAGCTTAGCGTATTCGGTGAACTTTTGCCCAGGTCCTCCCTTCTTGGGGGTTGAATCAGGGTTTTGTTCGGTTTTAGGATACTTATCCTTAGCGATATACTCCAGATGTGGTTTTCCGCTTCTTGCCTCCAGTGGGCTCATTACTTACTACGGTCTTCCTCATGCTTTCTTCAACCTTGATATACTTCCCTGCCCTCTCTTGGAGCTGCAACATATTTTCAGGGGGACGTTTGGCCAAGGACATCTTGAAAAACTCATCCCTAGTTCCTTGTTGCAGTGCTATCATAGCTACCTTATCATCAAGGTCTGGGACTTTTAAAGCCTCCTTTGTAAAACGATTCAGGTAATCTCTCAAGGATTCCTTAGCTTCTTGCACAATACTCATAAGAGATGCTGAACTTTTCTCATGGACTTTTCCACTGATGAACTGCTTAATAAAAGCCTGACTTAACTCTCTGAACGATCCAATAGAGTTTGGGGGCAAGCGACTGTACCATCTTTGAGCCATACCTGACAGGGTTTGAGGGAAGGCCCGACACTTTATAGCATCATTCACGGGTTGCAGCAACAGTGCATTAGAGAATGTCCTAACATGATTAGTGGGGTCTCCCGTGCCATCATAGGCTTTGATAGTGGGCATCTTGAATTTCCTTGAGATATGGGCATTCATTATCTCTTCTGTGAAGGGTGGAGTTGGATCATTAGGATCTCCAAGGGGAAGGAGATTGCTTGGATCAGTTCTTGGGACAACAGCCCTTCTTCTTACCGGACCATCCGGGTCTATGACAAGAGGAGGATTTCTCCCCCTAGGAGATATCTCGGGTCTGGTGGCCTGGTGAGCCTCCAAATCACGCCTCAGCCTTTGGATTTCAGCCTCATGAGCCCTGATCCTTTCCTGCACTTCTTGGGGATTCGCCCCTGGGGTGCTTTGGGGGCGTTGCCTTCCATCGGTCATTGGCTCTTTTCCAGGACGCCTCCTTCTCGGGGCCACTTCATCATCCGAAGATTCGGAGTCTCTCTCAGTATAAGGACCAGAAAATTCCCGATCCTCAGGAATAGGACCCAAACCTCGTATATAGGGGGGTGACTGCCCTCGTGCTTCGCCTCGCCTAACATATCCGCTTCCTCCAACCTCAGGGCGAAGGGGCATCCCATAAGGGGGGTTAGTAGTAACAATAGTTGAATATTCATACCCGACGGGTTGAGAATTCACAGGTATATGTATTTGTTGAACTTGAGGATTCGTACCTTGAATAGTCGGGGGAGTTATCCCCTGTGGCTGAGGATGAGTTGCCCCTGTCTGGGCTTCCCCCTGAGTAGATGCATAAGTTGAATGGGGAGGAACCTCCACGGTTGATGAAATCACCTGGGTTGTCTCTGATGGTGTTCCTTCCTCTAGAGCTCCAATTGTTCTCCGTGTTCTCGCCATGGTTGTTGTTGCTTTCCCACAGACGGCGCCAAATGTTATGGATAAAAAGCTAAGGTTATTACTTGCTGTATTTAATACTAAGATTCGGGAGCTCAAGGCCTTTAATGGCTGTTCTCGTACTTCGTAGCTTAATTCTGCCTTTACGAGATGCCTACGTATCTCTGTGAATTAGAGAATCAAGCCAAAAACGTAGTTCTGATTTGTGGGGTGAGGCCCCTTATATAAATGTGAGAGTCCTTGAATTGGACTTGGTATAGGAGACTTGGTGGACAAGCCTCTGAATTAGGATAGACTTAGGAGTCCTAGGAAGTAGGAAGCTGATTCCTTATCCTTTTAGGTCCCCTTGAGGCTAATCTATAAGGATTTATATCCTTATCGGGACTCTTCTCAATAGCTGATTTTTCCCTTATTAATTAATTACGAAATTAATTAATAATTAGGGCTTTTGGGCCTTTTTTATTCCATCAGGCCTGATCTGGTCCATCAGGCTTAACCTTTCTGGTCTAAGTTTCATATATCTTTTTATTGGGCCTAGCAGCCCACAGCTTGTACAATTAATGCAGTATTTAATTATACAATCATAATTTATTTATCCCTATCAACAACTTTGTTCATAAAGAGTAATCATTCACCATCACCGAGGTATTTCTTTACTTTGATGTGATATTGTCTTTGACTCCTCTTTCTGACATGCCTCGCATTCTTCAATCTTCTGAGTTCCAGATGAGGTAGTCCTTTCACTAATCCCTTTTCACAATAGAGTTCCTTAAGTTTATGTTCAAGGGTGAGAGCTTCTATTGCCATAACTAAACTTTTGTCAGATGAAGCTTTACATTAGAAACCATTGACTTCACCTTTCTTGAGATTCCAGTCTAGCCACGAGCATATCCTTCCCTTACTCTAAGAAGAGCAAGCTTCTCAACCTTCTTGATTGAGATGAAATACTAATCCTTCATTAAATTGACATTTTGTCCTTTGATGCAGAACCATCTCATAAGAGGATTTGTGTCTTGATTCTCCAGCAAGGAAGATGTTTCAATTGTTATCAGTGACACAAATGATTAGTTATTATCAGTGATACCAATTGTTGAGTCCATGATGACATTCCTTTTTCAGCACAGCTTTGTCCCGTAATGTAAACCTTTGCTGTCTTCTCCAAACATTATTGAAGGAATAGCTTTTGTCAATCACATTTGATTGTGAGGCTCTTTCTTTGATCATATGCCTTAAGTATCAATTACCAAGAATACACGCGAATCACTTAACCTGTTATGTCTTGCACTCACAAATTGATTAACAATTCTTGGTACCCAACTTATCAGTTTAGGTCTAGATGGATTAAAGATTTTACTATAAACAGAGATAACAACAGTTGCAACCTTATCAGGCTAGTTCTTATTTTTGACTGACCATTTTCCCCATACCCTTGACAAATTTATCTGTAGGCTAGGGGAAAAATGGTTCCAACCTTACATAAGGAGGACTAACAGTCTCTGCCCTACTATAATTCTAAAGCATGCTTTTCTAAAATTAATGCAAGTACTAAGAGATGCATTCATGGCACAAAAATAAGCAAGCATTGCATTGAGAATACATGGAATTCATTCAGAAACATTATATATAAGAATTAAGCAAGATAAGCATGATATGGAATAAAAAGAATTAACAAATAAATCACTAATTCTGTATAATCCAATCTTGTTGATGTTTCTCATCTAGCTGTCTGAATCCCAATATAAATTAATACATCTTAACAAACAATTTAGATCAAATGAATAAACCACATCGTAATAGGATACTGAAAATAAGCATAAACAAAGGTCTTAAGTGTTGGAATACATATATATCACTAAAGCAATAATTCATGTTCAACAAATATTCAAACACATATTTAAGATCATCTGGAGTAACATGCACAAGTTAAACATCAATCTTGGTTACCAGAAAAAAATTCTAGTGAACTAGTTTAGCATTATATATGTGTGATGCTATCATGCTTGTGCGAGTGTTAAACATTTAAATACTAAGATCTTATCATGAATTAAATATTAAGAGGAAAATATTGCAGTGGTTCAAGAAATTGAAACCTGAGATATGTGAGTTGGATCATCTTCAGAGATTGCTATGAAAGCAAGATATTCATGATCTTCCTTCTCGTCATTTGATCCATCCAAACTCTTTCGTTATGTACTATAAGTTTTGACTGGCTGCTGTTAGGATGAAAACACGCGCTAATATTCAAGCAAGTATACGCGATCGCAAGTAATATAGAATTATTTCAAGTTCGTTCCCACATAGACTGATTTAGGTTAATTTCAATCAATGTACTTATGCAATAATGTTATTGTTATTATTCAATGCTAAGATGATCACAAATTGAGATTGTTTATAACTACGATTAACTAAGAGATTATACTAAAGAACATTAACTAAGAGAGTAAAAAGGGATTGATTACTATATGACACAAACATGGGATTCTAACTTCATTACTACTTCATTCAATAGCCTTTTTGTTATTAACCTTAGCATGCAATGGTGATGACACTAATCAGACAATACGAAACTAGTAAACACCAACTTTCATTGTACAAATACCCTACTACCAGACATCCACAAAAGAGATAGAAGCTGAATAGACACCAATTATATTCAGACCCTATATGTCTATAGAATTTGACAACATAACGGTTTAATGCGCAAGTTATCTATCATGATTACATAGGGCAAGTAAGATGGTTAAAATTACCTATGAATCATGATATCAAATACATAAACCTATGCTAGCATGACAAGTTCTAAACCTCTAAATTCACTTTCACTTCAAAAGAGATTAACACGCTATCTTATAAGTTCACGATGCTCATAAGATGAATAAGAACAATCAATACTAGGTTATTATACAAGAACCACACATTAAGGTATCGAAAAAAATTAACTAAAGAAATCCATAAGTAAATCCGCTAGAACCCCACGATAACGATTAGCCCATAATCAGACTCATCATCAACGTGGATTCCGATGAAAGCATGGTATAATAAATGTGACGCCCTCCAAACTCGGGGTCTAGATTTGGGGGTCATTAGCCAATAAACCATAATAAAATAATCACAGCAAAATAATATAATAAATATGACCCCTTGCAAACAACTGGATCGATCACATGTTATAGTATGGAACATGCACTAATACAAACCAACTGTTATTACAAACCATAAGTCTAATTAGTTTTACAAATTATTCCAATTTTTATTACAAACCTCTAGACTATTCAAGCGTCCCAAACTATCTGCCTGGAAAAGCACACCGAACTATCTACAAGCATACAACTTCTGGTCAGACCTGGAACTCAAGCTTGCCCTGGCCTAGCTGAAAGAATCAGGATATGAAACAAGTATGAGCGAAAAAAATGCTCAGCAAACAGTAAATAGCTTATGATTTGGAACAACAACAACAATATATCTGATGAACAAAACCAAACCACAATACCTGAACAGTATCAAAAACTGATATATATTTGATAATAAACAACATTTGCATATATATTTTATTTTGGGATTGGAATCCTCGAACGACGATGTGTTACCGCCGGTGATCAGCCGCGGAGCAACACCGGTATGCCGAAGCATATCCAACTAAACAAAAGGTACTTAAGGCACACATCGGCCTAGCAAGGTGTTATATCCTGTATAACACATAGCTCATGTTGGACCGCCACCACGGCCTCTTACGCAACCATCCAACCCATAAAAACAATTTTTCGTCAAAGGAGTCGAATCAAATGACATTCGTAACCACATAACTCCCCATTTCTCATGGTCCAGAGTTATCTCAACAACCAATGGCGAAATAACTAGAACAATTAGTTATTCGCTAATCTCAATTCAAAGCTTCACTGTATAGAGTAGGTAGTAGCGAAATGTAAAAACATTTAACTATTTTGAACTTAGAATAATAGAGAAATTGAAATAATAAAATTCAGAGTCAATATCACTTGAATGATAAGTGAAGATATAAATACTTGCATAATATGATTCGAAATAAACATCACTTGAACGATAAGTGAAGTTATGGTACTTGCCTGGTATGCTCAATGACTTCTTACTATTACTCTAGCTTATAACTGCTGGCTACTATCTCCGTCTAACACTAGACCGCACTCCTTGCTACTCGATTCTATAAACAAAAGGACTATCTTAATTGACAGAACCCAACTCAATCAACGTAACTATACGTCTTGACATCTACCTGATCGTTTATAACTAAGCATGACATCTTAAACTATAAACAGATAGCATGCATATAACATAGCATTTAATTATGGTATTCGTATAACACGTAATCACATATTTTATGTAACACATAAGTTAAATCATTAAAAATATGTCTCAGTGCGTTCAGAATGAAAATTAGGTCAATAATAACGTTTACCGATCAAATACTAACTCAAAAGGGTTAACAAATCAAATGACATTGTCATACAATAGAAATTAGGTCTCAAAACTATTTTTATTGAAAGCGTAGTATTTTTCTGAGTCTATACGCGTTCGTTTCGTATTAATCGGACGAACGGTTTATTTATTATGAATAAAATAAGTAATAAATAGAAATAAATCAATTAATAATAATATTAATTGACTTTTAATTACCAAAATATAATTTTTAAAAGTTTAAAAATAATTTTAAGAAATATTCGAATTAATTATAAATAATTTATATTTATTTAACTATTTATAAATATAATTAACTGATTAAATGGATTAATCAATTAATTAAACTTATAAATAATTAACTAAAATAAATTATAAATAATTAAATCAAATTGATTTTTTTTGTTAAAAATAATAAAATAAATAATTTTTTGAATTTAAAACAATTAAGAAAATAATTTTAAGAATTTAAAATTATAGGTAATTGATTTTTGGAAATGAAATAAATGATTTTAGTAAATAAAAAAATGATTTTTGATTAAATTTTTAAAAGAAAAAGGCAGAAACAGGGTTTGTGGGTTGTTTTTCGGGTTTGAGGATCGAACGTCAGCCATCCAAGAACACGGCCAGAGTTCTTGAAGAACACCGCCGAAATCTGGAAAACCCAAAAACCGGCCGGTGACCTCGAACCTCCAGTCGGGTTCCGGCAGGCCGAATACAGTGCCAAAACAACGGGGTTTAATCCCATTTTCACCACCAACACACTCACAACACCGATTACAACTCATAATCACAATTAACACCAACAGACAATCAGACCTTCAAAAAATCCGATCAAAATTAAACAAAAACGCAGCCCCTCCGCCCAAAATTCGAAGCCCCCGGAATTCTTAACCAAAATCCACAAACTATATACGAAAATGAAGCTCAGAGTAAGTATAATCCATTAATATCACCAACTCGTTCAACAACAATCAGTAGAAACCAAGAAATCGAAAATAAAATTTTCAAAACCCAAGAACTCGGGTTCAACAATCCGGGACTAAAAAGAGTATGATTTTTACATAAATCGATTGCTCTAATCCTGGAAAAGCTATTATAATCATAAAAAACATTCAACACAACCCAGAAATCAATACCCCAAATTCGAGGGTTATAAACAAAAAATCGAAATTCTGATTTAATTACCTTTTGTTGAATCTGATAATACGAGGATGAAGCTGATGATTCAGGCTTTGTTTTGGATACTCACACTTCAAAATACGAAATCAAAATCACTATCAATCAAAGGATTGATTCTCCAAGTTATGAACACCCCCAAGAACAATTTTCTTGGTGTTTATTTTTTTTAATAATTTTTCTGAAAATAAAATAAAATATAACAATATAACTGCTATTTATATTATTACAGAATTTAATGCCTTAAAATAAATTAAGGGTATTTTTATCCCCTAATTAAAATAATAAAGCCCCAAAATCATAATTACGAGGAATAATTTTAAAAACGATAAAATATAAAATTAATGTCAAAATTCCCCAAAAATTACGAATAATTCAATAATGCAAAAAACTGGGTATTTGAAATACGAAATTTTTATAAAAATAAAAACACATATTTTATGGGGTTTGACGTCCCGGTGGGGTCCCGGTCTGTTCATTTTTGGAAAAAAAAACGATACTTAATTTAACAGAAAAACCCGAATATGCATAAAATACATTCAAACGTGCGTAAAATGAAATAAAACGAGTAGCTTAGTAAATATGTAAATAAATACGAGTCCCAATTGCAGATCGATTCATATAATTACAGTTTTAACATATATTAATCCATCAAAAAATTTCCTGGCCCGCACGGAAACACATATAACAGCTATAACATCTAATATCAAGGCCATAATCACTTTAAATTTTACAACACATAATATTTATTTATTTAACATATAATATTCGCATAATTTTCCCGGATATTACATCCTTCCCCCCTTAACAGGATTCTGTCCTCAGAATCAGCCTAAGAAAACAAGTGAGGATACTTGGATCGCATTTCGCTTTCCAACTCCCAAGTCGACTCTTCAACCTTGGGAATCCTCCACAAGACTCGCACTAAAGACACAGACTTATTCCTAAGCACTCTTTCCTTCTTATCTAATATCTATAGTGGTCGCTCTACAAAAGACATATCTGGCTGAATCTCGATTGGCTCGTATTATATCACATGATTTGAATTAGTTAAATAACGCTTTAACATCGACACATGGAACATATTGCGAATATGCTGCATGTGAGGTGGTAATGCCAACTTGTAAGCAACCTTTCCCACACGCCTCAAAATCTCAAAAGGTCCAACCTTTTCTTTCTTCCCAAATCTGGATAAACCTTTCCACGGTGAAACCTTCAATAACACTGCTTCTCCAACTTCAAATTCCATATCCTTTCTGATAGGATCAGCATATTTATGTTGACGATCTTGAGCTGCCACTAATCTTTTCCGAATGAGTTCTATTTTCTCTTTCGTCTGCTAGATCAATTCTGGACCCAAAATATTTCTCTCACCAACTTCTTCCCAACAGGTTGGAGATCTGCATCTTCCCCTGTACAAGGCTTCATAAGGCGGCATTCCAATACTGGCATGATAGCTATTGTTGTAGGAGAATTCAACAAATGGCAAATGTTCATCCCAACTTCCTTCAAAATCTAGCGCACATACCCTTAACATATCTTCAATAGTCTGAATAGTCCTTTCACTTTGACCGTCTTTCTGCGGATGATACGCGGTACTCATGTTCAGCTTCGTTTTGAGACAATCTTGAAAATTTCTCCAAAATCTTGAATTAAATCTAGGATCCCTGTCTGAAACTATGGATACAGGAACTCCATGTCGAACTACAATTTCCTTCAGATATAACCGAACCAATTTATCCATTGAAAATTTCTCCTTGATTGGAATAAAATGCACTGACTTCGTCAATCTGTCAATTATAACCCAAATAGCGTCATGATTTGCCCTGGTCTTCGGTAATCCAACTATAAAATCCATCACGATATATTCCCATTTCCATTCTGGAATGTCCAATGGCTGTATCAGTCCACTGGGCCTTTGATGTTCTGCAATTTCCTTCTTCATACTTGGCCACTAAAAATTTTCTCTTGAGTCTCTGTACATTTTTGTACTCCCGGGATGAATTGAGTATCTGGAGTTGTGAGCTTCTCGGAGAATTTCATCTTTCAGTTTGGCTACGTTGGATATCCATATTCTGGAAGATAATATTAATATCCCTTTATCATCCTTTTGACTCCCTATCTCTTCTTCTGTCAAACTGTCTCGTTCATGACTCATTACTTCTTCCTGACATCTTCTTATCTTTTCTAATAATTCTGGTTGAAAATACATTGTACACAACACCTATGTAGACATACTCGGGAACTGACCTCTCTTTCAAGCTTCTCAAACTCCTTGATCAATTCCTCAGATCAGATGATCATGTTTAACCTTTCTTTTCTGCTGAGAGCGTCTGCCACCACATTCGCTTTGCCTGGATGATAGTTGATAGTACAATCATAGTCCTTGATCAGTTCTAGCCATCTTCTTTGCCTCATATTCAATTCCTTCTGGGTAAAGATATATTTCAAACTCTTGTGGTTCGTGTAGATCTCGCACTTTTCTCTGTAAAGGTAGTACCTCCATATCTTCAATACAAACACTATAGCTGCCAATTCAAGATCATGCGTCGGATACTTCTCTACATGTGGTTTCAGTTGTCTTGAACCATAGGCTATTACTTTGTTATGCTGCATTAAAACACATCCCAATCCTTTATATGATGCGTCACTGTAGATTACAAAATTTCCTTGATCATTTGGAAAGACTAGCACTGGAGAAGATACTAATCTATTCCTTAATTCTTGGAAACTCTCCTCACATTTATCATTCCATTCGAACTTCTGATTCTTCCTGGTGAGCTTTGTCAACGGCGTAGCTATCTTCGCAAAATCTTGCACGAATCTTCTATTGTAACCTGCTAATCCCATGAAACTTCTTACTTCTGTTGGTGTCTTTGGTCTCTCCCAGTTGATTATGGCTTCAATCTTTGCTGGATCCACTTCCACTCCTTTATTGCTAATCACGTGTCCAAGAAATCGTACTTCTTTTAACCAAAATTCACACTTGGAAAATTTTGCGTATAATTTCTCCTGTCGCAGTATCTCAAGAACTGTCCTTAAATGCTCTGCATGCTTTTCTTCTGTCTTGGAATATATCAAAATGTCATCTATAAACACGATCATGAATTTATCCAAATACTTTTTGAATACTTGATTCATCAGATCCATGAAAGCTGCTGGTGCGTTGGTTAATCCAAATGCCATTACTAGAAACTCATAATGCCCATATCTCATTCTAAATGCGGTCTTCAGAATATCTTCTGGCTTGATCTTCAGTTAATGATATTCGGATCTTAAATCAATCTTAGAAAACCATACAACGCCTCTCAATTGGTCAAACAAATCATCGATCCTCGGCAACGGATACTTATTCTTAATGGTAAGCTTATTCAGTTCTCGATAGTCAATGCATAGTCGCGTACTTCCATCTTTCTTCTTGACGAATAAAACTAGTACTCCCCACGGGGATACACTGGGTCTTATTACACCTTTATCCAAAAGATCTTGCAGCTGAGTTGCTAACTCCTTCATCTCCACTGGTGCCATCCGGTACGGAGCTTTAGAAACTGGTTCTGTTCCGGGTGCTAGATCAATTGCAAACTCAATTTCTCTGTCAGGAGGTAATCCTAATAGATCATCTAGAAGACATCTGGAAACTCATTGATGACTGGAATTGCTTCTAGTGCTGGAACTTCTTTGCTGGTGTCTATCACATGGGCCAAATACGCCTCACAATTCTGACGCAATAACTTCTTCACTTGAGCTATCGTTAAGAACTTTTTCTCTTGCTTATTCCCCCAAAATATCACCTTTTTCTTACTATCCGATGTCTGAAATCTCACTTTCCTATTCTTACAATCAATCTGAGTGTTATTCTCTTACAACCAGTCCATTCCTAAGATAACATCAAATTCTCCAAACTTAAAAGGTATCAAGTTGGCATAAAAATGATGTCCTCCTATCTCGATGTCACACCTCGGGCACACTCAGTCGACGAAAACTTGGTTCTTATTAGCTAACTCTATCATTAATTCTTATTCTAACAATTTAACTTTGCAATGCAGCTTATCGACAAAACTTTGAGAAATAAATGACCTGGTAGCTCCAGAATCAAATAAAACTTTAGCATTTACGGAGCTGACTGGAAGCGTACCTACAACCACGTCTGAACTCTGAATAGCATCCTTCATAGTCATGTTGAATGTCCTGGCCTTTGGCCGGTCCTTTGCTGGTGGTCCTTCAATCTTTGCCACATTAGCTACTGGTTCAGTTATCTGGCAATCCCTGGCAATGTGCCCCATCTTTCCACATGTAAAGCACACCGTCCCTAATTTCTGAGCTGTAGTCTGACTTCGACACTCATTAGCATAGTGTCCCTTCTCGCACTTGTAACACAACACATTAGCTTTACAAATCCCAAAATGCCTTCTACCACAAAACTTGCAGTCTGACGCTGGTGGACGATTGGGCCTCTGCTGATTTGAATTCTGAAAATGGTTCCCATTCCCTGGCTGTGGTTTCTTGAATCCCACACTCTTATTATTCCGAAACTCTAGCCTTTTATTAAAATGGCCCTGGAAGTTACCTTGTTGCTGACCTCCCCCCGAGGTTTCAATTTTTCTCTTCTTTCCATCCTTTCCTCTCTGAGACATGTCACTCTTACTTTCAATCACCATTGCTTTCTGAACCACTGCCACATATGAAGTCAATTCAAACATGGCCACTCTATTCTGAATCAAAAATTTCAATCCTTGTTCAAACCTTCTTGCTTTCTTTTTGTTATTCCTAGTGGACTAACAATGAGATTTACAGAAGGGGGTTGAATGTAAATCTCAAAACTTTTTCAAGTTTTGAGCAGTTTTAAAGGCTTTGTGTTCAAGATAAACAAGTGTGTGAATTGCTTTAAGCTAATACAGACAGATATATATTCAAGCACTAATGTAAAGAACACAACAGACCTTAAAAACTTTTCTGGTGGATTGTTGTTCCACCAGAGATGGTATTTCAGAAAATCTGTGATTCAAGATGTTGATCACAGCTGCATCCTAGTACAAACTAGATAATTTTTCTCTCAAGATTTTTCTAAACAGCACTGGAAAAATTCTTATCTAATTACTAGCTGCTACTTGGTTTATATATTACCAAGTGTACAAGTGAAGACAAAGATAAAAATACAATAATAAAATAAGTTCTCCACTTGTTTCTTCTCCATATCACTCAAGTACTTTGTTGACTATTGCCTCTTTGTACTAGAGTAGAACGGCTGCTTTTTCTGATGTTCCTGAAATTAGGCTTCCACATTTCAGTTATCTCTGTCAACCCATGTGCCTCTGTCTGCTGTTACAACTACCACTTATCAACTGCTATTTAACAGAACATCCGTTGAAGCCTTCATCCGTTGATATTATCCGTTGATGTATTAGCAGTTGAAGCTCTATCCGTTGAAGCTTTAGAGACATCCGTTGAAGCTTTGTTTCTCATCCGTTGAAGGTCTTTAAAATATCCGTTGATACCACTTCATTTATACAAAATTACAAGGCATGAAATATTTACAATTGGCCTTCCTATTTGCATATCTTCTAGTAGTCATCATGACTTATATTTTCTCTCAAGTTCTAAGAATTATATCTTAAATACAGAGACTGAAATGTGCTACAACACTAGACTTATTTCTAAGTAAAGCTGCACCATCAACGGATAGCCAAAGTGGTCTTATCTGTTGAGGCTACAAACACTAAACTTCTACTTAAGTGTTTTGTTAAACATATCATCAAACTAATGCACATATATTCCTAACAATCTCCCCCTATTTATGTCTATAAGAATTGTAGATATAAATTCAGGGTTAACTTGATGATAACAAAACACTTAACAGATATATGAATTGAAACTAAGTAGAAATTTAAAAGTGCTGCAAAAGTATATGTACTAGGAGGTAATTGAAGATTTACAGAATTTCCAAGGGTGCTCCTCTAGTCTGAGCAAATCATCTTTTTCTTCTTTGTTCCCTTGTTTTCTTTCCTAGCCCTTTGTCATTTTCCTCAATTTGGAGTTGGAGTTGTCTGTAGAATTCAGCTTCATCTTCATCACTGATATCCAACTTAGATTGCATTTCCTTGAGAGTTTCATTGCTGGCAATCTTGAGTTGGTCTTCAAGTCTGAAAAATCTTCTGACTCCTTTATCATCTCTAAATTCCATCAACCAATGAGGTGATTTGTGGATTGTAATTCCCCTTTCTTGAATGAGTAAAGTTCTGGGCAAGGCATTGGGCTCCCTCCAAGTTTTCCTTATGTTGGCAATCTTGTTGAGAATTTCAGTCTTGGCAGTCCTGGTAAAGCCAGAATCCTTTTGTATGGCTGAAAAGACTCTGATCAAGGTAGAGTAGCCTTCATTCAGAATCCTGTAGAGAGGCCATGTTCTTTCCCCAGCTCCTTTGTATCTGAACACCAATCTCTCTGGTAGCTGTCTGTAGGCAGCTATTCCCCTTATATCCTCCAGCTCATCCAGATAGAGTTCAATGTCTGAAATTTCTTTTATGTCACAGATGTGAACATAATCATCTTTAGAAATGGGTGGCGTAGGCTTAGGTTTTTGTTTTTGAGTGAATTTCTTAGAGGTTAGGGGAGGTGTAGATTTGGATTTTTTTTTCTGTTTCTTTGGTAGTGGAAGAGTGGTTAAAAAGGTAGGCAATTTGATGGTATCCCAATCAATAGGTTCCTCTTTTGGGATGATTAGTTCACCGTGGATGTTTATAGTGGGATCAGCAACACAAGGTTCAGGTATGGAAGGTAGTGGTTTAGATATTGATTTAGTTTCTTCAGTGTTATCTTCACTCCTTCTATGTGCCTTGGCCTTTCTTCTGTTTCCCTTCTGCCATTCCTCTCTTTCCTCCATACTCTCACCAAATATACTCCCAAAAACCTCATCTAGGTTTGCAATCTTGTCTTCACCCCTGACTTCAATTCCTTTCTCTCCTTCAACTTGACTTGACTTTAGCTGTTGTTCAAGCTTTGCTTGTGCTCTTTTGTCAGCCTTGAGTTTTTCAGCTTCTTTCTTCAACCTTTTGGTTTCTTCCCTCTTGGCCTTTGGAAATTTGGGATGTCCTTGCATCACACAGATACTCTTTCCCTCTCTAAAGATAATGGCCATTTTCATTCTTTCAACTATGTCCTTGGTCTCCTTAAGCTTTTTGATGTTAGCACCCAAAACTTTGTCTTCATCAGGCTTTGGAAGAGG